>NC_037674.1:26400919-26412031 GCF_003255815.1 Theropithecus gelada
AAAAAAAAAAAAAAAAAAGAAAAGAAAAGAAAATATGTAAAACATTTTCTTAGTTAGACCTCATTGATACACATGTACCAGTGGTACAGGAATAAGAAAGTGTTTTTTAATGATTACAACTGGATGACCATGGGTAGGGGTATTGTGGAAGGCTGGAGTCCACGACTTTTAGGATTCCTTTGGAAATTGAGACATGGAAAGGAAATGATGTGTCCAAGTCCTGGGAGTGGCAGAGCTGAGACTAGAGCTCAAGGCTCCTGATCTCCAGACAAGCAGGCTTTCATCTGATGCTGACTCTTCTCCTGCGCATGTCTTTAAAAATATCCTCCCGTGGTTTATGTTAATCATCCTTCTGATCTGTGGAAGGGAAAACTGAATCTCCTAAATTTGTTTTTTCTTTTAATTCTCTAATGTTTATGTGACAACCCAGTTCAATAATGCTTACTCACTAATTATTTTACAGAACAAATATCGCTCGCCAAGTGTTGAGTGGAACCTTTTGTTCCTCCCTTCAAAGCATTTTCTACTTAGAAAAGCTAAATACATGTTCCAATCTGGACGGTTCCATTTTTGTAAGTCTCTGATTTCATAATATCTACGCCCAGTCGAGGGCTGTAGAAGGGGGAAGAAATGTTCAAGGTCACCTAGTCTAACCCCATCACTTTAGATATGAAGAAATAAATCTAGAAAGATGGAGTGGTTTGCCCAGAGTTAGGAACAACTGGGACCAGAACCCATGTCTCTGGCCCTATTCAGGATTTCCCATCATATTACCATGCTCCTTTATGGCCTGTGTACTCCAGCCCAGGACAGCAGTGACTTCCTGCTGCTTCCTTTACTACCTCCAGTTTTCATTTGGTTTACACCCTCACTTCCCAAATCTTTCTCCCCAGTACTGATCTTTCCTCTCCTTTTACCTCCTGTACACCAGTGTTCTAGTAGATCATATACATCTGGAATGGAATTAACAAAAGCAGGACTTGACCAATACCTCTTTTCAATGTCTTCATCTCATCAAAGACTCTCTCTCCTCTCCTTCCCTCCTCTTTCCTCCCCTTCCCTCCATCTCCCTCCCTTTCCCTTCCCTTTTCTTCTTTTCTGGGTTTTCAAACTTTCCATTCCTCTCTTCTATCTATCCGACATTTTCTTTCCCGCCAAGTCTTCCCTTGGCATTGTCCTTAAACTGATCCCTCCCTTTTGTGTTCAAAGCAGTCTGCCTGGTTGAAGCTATCAACACTTCTAAAAGAGGAATCTTCCATGCTTGGTTGCCATAAGCCTTTGCTCATTCTCTGAGGAGGCATAAGTTAATGTTATCCCTTAGTAAGACACCTGGGCCTCTCTCCATTGCTTCTCTGGCCTCTTCACTGTGGCTGTGGGCATCTTAACACCTCAAACACTATTGCAGAGAAGGGAATTCCTTCCATGGCCAAGGATATCAAATTTATTTTATTTCAAACCATTTACAGACATCATCCCATGAAAGTTTCCAATGTTTCAACAACTTTCTCCTTTGACTGTCACTATCAATCTTAGCTGGTTTTTAGATCTTGCCAAATTTGTGTTATCTAGGCATTCATAAGTGGTTAGATTTATTGAAGCTCTTTCAGGATAGCATTGCAGCATAATGTTTGAGTCACAGTGACCTCATTCAAGTGGACTAGTCCTCTTCTAAAACAGACACATTGATACCATATTTCCAGTTAGCTGAACTGTGGTCTTCTATCCTTCCAAAGTCTGTGTTACTTTCTTCTAATGTGTATTATGTCTCAGTCACATATTTTGTCAAAAACCCAGGAATTCGGTTCATCCTCCACATTCCTGTAACTCATACCTTAACTTCTCTTGATGAAATTCATAAGTCCAAGGATCAAATATTTGGGTTCTGTCCCAGGAAACAAGCATGTGGGACATGTGCCTTCTTCCTTAGTATAGGTGATATTGCTGCGAGAGTTAAGAGGAATGAGGAGTTACTGGCAGGAAAAAGGAGAGCCTCTGAAACCAGGAATCACTTCCCAACATGCTCTCCTCTGCTAGTACAGAGTGGAGGGTGAGGTCAGTGCAACCATTCTCACCTCAATCACATCTTTCCAACAATTACATCTCCATTGTACTGAAGATGCTAACAGCCTCCCAGTTCCCCAGGCTTATAGTCTCCAAATCAGTGCCCTTATTTCTGTCTTCCTTGCTTCAATGCTGCCATCCAAAGTCCTATCAACATCTGATGCTATTTCTACCATGAATCTCTTCATTTTACCCTTTCCTTTCCATCTTCACAGGCTCCCTCCTCCCAGCTCTTTCCTGTGTCTTGATTGCTGCAACAGCACTCTCTTGGCTATCTCCCCTTATCCATCCCTGCCCAAATCCAGCTACACCCAAGCCAGAGTTCAAGCTTTCTCAGCCATCCTAGAGCCGGCCTCTTTACTAACCTGCTATGCTCCCCACTCACAGGAAAGTCCTGAATATACACCAAAACAAAGAACTACCCAGAGTCCACACAGCAAGGAGTTTGTCATAGCCCAGCCACATCCTGCATCTGCGCCATGTCAGTCTGTTTCTGCTCTCTGCCCTGCTGCTGCATGTCTTTCCTCTTGCTCTCTGTCTGCTGCAGCTTCGTCCCTGGTGTGTGCACTCCTGGCCCCTCCTTCCCCCAGCTTAAGGCTGTCTCCTCCCTGCCAGTGGATGCTTTGCTGTGATGGCTGGTGGTTTTGGCTCTCCGACCTGGCCTTGGGCCCTTCTCTCTGAATTATCCTCGTGGGACCTTCTGGCCAGCGTGCCCTTGTGTTCCTGGAACCCACATCCTCTTAGCTTTGCCTCTAAGTGAATCAATGTTGAGTAATTTCTGCTGTGTTGGAGTGAAGACACCTGGATTTTTGTTCTGGCTGTTCATGAATTTGATGTGGAGCACTAAATAAGAGATGGGCTGCCTGTGCTGGCCCTCTTCAGATGCCAGCTCTGTGCATCCTCACCACCTTGCATGCTTTGCGTATGATTCCCCGCCCCTATATTCTCTTCTCTGCCAGTTCCTGAGCCAGTGTCGACCAAGTCCCTTTCCCCTCTGAAGATGAAAAGATAAGGGGATGAGTCTTGTTTGTAATGTGGCATCCCTTGTGCCGTGGACCCCTGTATATCTATTGACCTGCAGTTTCCCCTTTGGCTCTGCCTCACAAAGTGTGGAAACAAGTGTGCTTGGGTTTTGCTGCAGTTTCCCCATTTGGACTCAGGTGTCCTTCTTGGGACAGTAGCCCTAACTTGCACACTGACTCTTTAGGAAGTCTGGTCATTTCCCATTACTTGAGGTAACACTAGCAAGTCAGTTTTCATCTCTAGGGAGTGTATGTAACACTACCTGCCATTTAGTGGACTCTTACTTTGCTTCAAAAATTAATTATATTGGACTTTTTGAATGACCAAAAAAATTTTTTTAAACTACCAGTTGCATTATAGCACCTTTAAAAAATATGATCAAGAACCAAGGAGAAATCAGAAAGTAAACACCCCTAAGCTATCAGAAAAGGTATCCTTTACTCAGGAGAGAGTCCTGTAGGCTCTCACTCATAGTCTAGTTTTCTTTCTTTACCCCAAAATTCTATCAGGAGGGCAGGGTAGAGCAGGTGCTCCTGTCTACACTCACTTTACCTCTTACTCACCTGATGGCTTCCTACTGCAAACACCTGCAGGCTTTTGATAGTGCCTGGGAGTTAAGGGCAGTGGTTCTAAGAGAACAATGGGCAAGATTTGGAGATGAAATCTAGGTTCCTGCCCCTTGTGTGGGACAGTTCTGCATAGTCTTATAGAAGTTCTGACAGGACTGAAGCCCAGCTGTCCACAGGGGTTGAATAAATAACCTCTCAGGAATGCACCTGGATGGGCTTCCTGGTACTTCCTGAGATTGCCTCCCAAACAACTACCTCTCAAGTCCTTAACTCAGGGTCAGCTTCTGGAGAAACTTATCCTAAGACATGCTGCAAGAACGAAAAGCCAAGAAATGATGGAAAGAGAAAATAGCAGAACTCTGAAAAAATGCAGACAACAACTAAAGTATTTTGGGGTCCTGTAGCCCTTTAACAAGGACCACTGGAACACAAAGATATGTGGCATAGTTTCTCTACACACTGAGGGCTGGTGTGTAGTGATCTGGGTAGAGTGTATTCTTTTTAAGAGGCCCCAGGAATACGTAAGATATTTGAGAAAAGGTTCTACCTGAAAAGTGAACATAGGTTGTGATACTTAAAGGAATGGTTTGTTGGCTATCTAGAATCTTGAGTTTACTGAATGCCCCTTTCCCTGACGACCAGGATTTATTGGATTTTTAGTTGAATAAAATTCATTGCCGTTAAGACTCCAAGCTCCCAGTTCTTGCAGTTTGGTGCTTTAAGATTCATTTCCTTTATGTTTTTCAGTCTTTGATGCTGTCCCTTCTCATCTCCTGTTGCATAATGGAATTAGTTTTTTGTTTTTTTTTTTTGAATATGGCTTCCCACAGAAGCCCCCTTTCCTTCTCGGTCATTTCAGTGTCCTTTCTTGAGCACCATTATCTCATTCCTGGGGTAAGGGGATCAGTTCTGCATTCAATATTCCAAAGGCCAGTACAGTGCACTGAGATTTGTACTTCTGCTTTGTTTCCAATCCAAATTGATTATTTTTTTTTCAGTTTTCATCCAGATGTTTGATATCATGTAAACACAGCTTGAAAGTGTTCCTGAACTGCTTACAGATGTATGCCAGTGACACCCTTTCCAAATTATATATAATGATTCTCTGGGTCTATTTATATCCATGTCATAGTCTCTGGCTTGAATTTTAGCCATAAGACTAAGTTGAAAGAAAGTGAAAAATTCATGTGTATGAGTAAATTATCCACTTGATTAAAGACTCCAGATATTTGGAAATGTTCAGGGATTGATGCCATTTTCCACTGAATGCTGACATGTCTGTAACCATGGTGTTATGCCTGGATGTTTGTGTCCATTCCAAACTCACATGTAGAGGCCTAGCTTCTATGTGATAGTATTGGAAGAGCAGGCCTTTGGGAGGTAATTAGGGTTAGATGAAGTCACGAGGGTGGGACCCTTATAATGGGATTAATGCCCTTAGAAGAAGAGACGCAAGAACTCTCTCACTCTCTCTGCTCACGAGAAAGGTCAGCTGAGTACACAGCCAGAAGGTGCCCATCTGCTACCCAAGGGTAAAGCCTCACCAGAAACCAATCATACTGGCACCCTAATCTTAGACTTTCAGGCTCCAGAATGGTGAGAAAATTTGTTTCTGTTGTTTAAGCCACCTAGCCTATGGTATTTTGTGATGGCAGCCTGAGCATACTAGTATATTTGAGGACCCAGATTCTGTTGAGCCATTTAGTTTATGGTCACAGTGACTCTCAAATGTGCTGTATCCCTATTTAGACTATACCTAATAGACCAACCTATTTAGACTTATTCATCTAGCGTTTGACACCAAAAAGATACCCTTTAAGGACCAAGGGTCTGCCCAATTCTTATCAAAGGCTTTATTGCAAGATATAGTATGTATAGGTGATTGCATAGAGGATGTTGTAGAAAATTCTGTTTTCCAAAGATGGCGGCAACCATACCTCCCATCCACATGCTTTTTTATAATGTGATGACATGCCTTCTACCAAGAAGTGGGGTCTATGTCCCTTTTCTTTGAATCTGGGTGGGCTTGTGACTTGCTTTGTAACCAACCAAATTCAGTGAAAGGGACTTCGGATAACTTCTGAGGCTAGGCCAGAAAAGACTATCCAGCTTTTGTCTGGCCCTCTGGGACATTCACCTTTGGAGCGCTTAGCTACCACAGAAGAATTCTGATTACTGTCAACCTCCATGCAGTGAGGCAGGCTGGGCCATGTGGATGAGCCATGTGTGAGTTCCCCTGTCCCAGCCAACAGCCAGCACCAGCCATCAGCTGCGTAAGTAAAGACGCTTCCAGATTCCGGCTTTCACATTGCCCCTGTGTGAACACCAAATATCACAGAACAGAGCAAGCTATCCTTGTTGTTCCCTATCCACATTACTCTTGCTCAAAATTGTAAGCAAACTAAAATAGTAATTTTAAGCCACTAGGTTTTGGGGTAATTTGTTATGCACCTATACTAACTGGAACAAATGTACATCTCATTGATTCCTCTTGCCAGGAAGATCCCACACCTGAATCACACTAGTCCAGCAGAAACCTACCTTGCTTAGATCTTGTCTTCAGCTGCTCTTGGGTGTGGTGCCCTGGTTTGTACCAAAAGGCAGGATCAGGGGCAGCTATTCTGTAGAGATACTGTTGAGGATGGAACAGAGTTCACTTAGGCCTTACTGCAAGAAAAACTGTGCTTTCTTGAAGGAACTGGTATCTTGCAAACATTGTGATTCTTGTCATTGCTCAGTTTTCCCTCTTTGCTTTGGCTTCTCTGATGCTTGGGACCAATTTTGGAACCAACTTGTAATAATTAATCTTATCTCTTTATATCCTGCTGTATTTATTTTTGTGGTCCCTCAAAATACTTCTGGAACAACATGAGGTAAGTGAATTAATGAAGGGGAAAAATGTCCCTCAAATCACTGTAATGTTTGAGATTATTTTTAGACTGAGCTAGTTCCAACATATAACTTTATTACAACTAAAAACCAAACATACTTTATACTCTCTAAAACAAAAATGCAAGAAGCTAAAAGGGGTAGTCTAAGCCAGATATTAAAAGAAATAATCATCACTACAAGGCAACAAAATATCATGTAATAAGCAAAATAATGAGATCTTTAGACAGGAAAAATAATATTTCTTGAGCACACACTGACTCCCAGGCACATATTTTCTAGGTCCTTTAGGTACACAATTTTATTTAACCCTGATAAAACAGCTCCAGGGGCATGCAGCTATCTTATTTTGCTGAAGGCATAGATCAGATCCTATTCATGTGAACACCATGCAGATATAATTCTTTCGTGGAGATGGGGTTTCGTTGTAATTAGTCATGGCCCAGAAGAAATTCAGTGCCCTGGCAGGGAAGGTGAAGTCACAAGAAGGAATAGTGACATTCCTGCAAGGGATAGCCTCTTACACAACCATTACTTTCTGAGCTCACACTTTCAGAACAGGATGTTTCATTTTCTTTCTTCTCTTCCACATTATCACCACTGTGCCCTGACCTCCTCTGGAAAATAACAATGCTTCTTCAATGAGGCTCCCTGGAAACCTCTCAGATGTCGGCCAGACTGTGGGTGAGGCTTCTGTCATTCCCAACTCTGACAGCCTGCTTGTTTCTGGGCACTGACACACAGAGGCATGCCATTTCTCCCCACATATGGACGGGAACTGGGAAATGTGTTCTTGGTACCAAAATAATTCCTCTCAATGGATTCAGTCATGAGCAGATCAGGCAAGCATCGTGACCATGGGCTTCTGGGTGGGGCTTAGACATTCTTGCATTTTGTGTCATGAATTGTTCACTGTAATGATACCCTGCTTGCTGCCCTCTTGGTGAGGCAGTGATTTTAAGCACCAGAAAGGAGAAACCCTGACCTGTGGGTAAGAACTCCATCCAAGACCTAACCACAAGCTGCTGTTTATCTGGGTAATACTGCTGAAACTATGACTTAAATTCTCAAATTTCTCTAATGACTTGTCTGTGTAAATGATCTCTTGGTTACTACTGGAGTTATAAGTAGGTACAAAGTGACTCAAGGGGTGATTTGGGTGAGCCAAACAGCCGGACACCTTCTCCCTGCTGACCGTGGTGCCTGAAGTTCTGTCATCAGTGGTTCATACCACTGAATCAAAAGGAATTTTTCAGTGTCCAAGAGTTCCCTAATAAAAGTTTTCCTGGATTGATACTTGAAGCAGGTAGATGGGAGTCAAGGTAAGCTACTGCCCTCTGTAAACTCAGCCCTCTCCTCCCCAATTCCCATCCCACTAGCAACTGGTACCTGTGACCTTCATAAGGTCCTGGTTCGGTCCTGGCCAGTTCTGTACCAATTCAGGATGTTAGTGTCCTTCACATGCCAGCAGATGGGGTTTGGCAGTTCACTCACTCATTATTAAGTCAGAAAATAGTTATTGGGCAGGTCCATCTCAGGGATCAGGCATTTTGGCCAGACTCTGGGCATACTGGAGTGAACAAAGTCCCTGCCTTCATGGAGCACACATTATAGTGTAGGAGGTAGAGAATAACAAGTTTACCAGTAATACACATGGGTCATGTGGTGGCAAGTACTGTGGAGACAATGAGGTGGGGCTGGAGAGTGAAAGGGATGGGGAAACATATGAATGATATTGTATATGGCAGACAGAGAGATTCTCTTGCCTGAGGTGACAATTGGGCAGAGAGCTATAAGCAGTGAGTGAGCTATTGGGACCAGCACGCCAGGACAGAGAGTGGCTGGGGCAGAGCACCTGAGTGGGAGCCTGCTTGGTGGGGCTGAGGAACAGCAGGAGACCGGGGTGGTTGGGTGGAGGCATGGAAAGGGTGGTAGTGAGGAAGTCAGAGAGGTGGGGTGACAGGAGCAGTTACTCCTGATTCCCCAGTTCGAGTGCCTGGAAGGCCTGGAGTAAGTCCTGGTAGAGCACTCACTCAGGAGCTCCCTCCTGAGCCCTGGTGCCCTGGATGAGGCCCTGGAAACTGCCTGTCAACTCCCTTGGGGCTGTAACCCCATCCTTCTCTTCTGCATCAGCAAATATCATCCCGGCTACAGGGTGCTTTCCAGGGCTCTCCCTGGGATGAGCTCTATAGCCTTTGGTTGGCCACTTCGCACCTCCCCTGCGCAAGCAGCAGGGGCAGGCATCTCTCAGGTGGCTCCCCTTAGCCCCAGCCCTATTCTGTCCCAGATTCTGTGCTACCCCCAACCCCTCCCGACCATCCTCCCATCCCTTTACTGAGCTTGGGCCTGTTTGTGTGAAATTATCAAAATTGCTGTGAGAGCAGTTGTGGGCAAACACCTTCCACCTAGCAAGTTCAGCCAGGGCCTGCCCTGGGTAAGCCTCTCCCACCCTGGGGAAATGTACTGAGTGCTTGCTATGTGCCAGGAGCTGTGCCTTTCATATGTCAAGATTTCATTTAATCTACCCCACTTCTCAATGAGGTAATACTACTAAGTTTTAGCCCAATTTTGCAGATGAGGAAATGGAAGCCCAGAATGGCTAAGTAATGTGGCCAAGGTCACACCACTGGTAAGTGGTGAAGTTTTGGTTGAAACCCAAACCTGTCTTTCCCAGAGTTCTTCTCACTGAATGTGTGCAGGAAGAGGTTCTGAATGGAGAATGATAACAGGGATAGCTCTATTGCTCTAGGCATCAAGGAGCTACTCTATGCATCCTGCTCACATTGTTCGCCCACCAGGAATGAAGATCCTGGAAACTCTCCCATCATCCTCCACCAGTGATAGCTCTACTATTCCAGCAACCAAAACAGCTCTGTTTCTCTGGCCTGGAGTTCCCTGATTCCAAAAAGAAAAAATCCTGCATTTGTAGTATTTCCCCTGATGTATAATATTCTTTTTCCTGGCCCTAATACCTAGCCTCTTACATCCAACTTTCGTTGAATGCCTGGTGGGTGGCAAGGGCTGGGAACACAAAGCCAGTGACAGCCTGGTCCCTGCCATCATGGGGCACCCAGAGCAGAGGACCAAGTGACCTCTCAAGGCAGCTGCCCCATGACACTGTTTTCCTGATGGAAAAACCACACTGCTGTCTTCCCCCACAGTTCCCCTCAGATCTGCAGGTTCTTATTGAGCAACTATTACCTGTCAGGTATGGTCTTGGGCCTGCTGAGGACACAGTGAAAAATGAGACCCTTCCAGTCTTAAGGAGTTAATAGCTAGATTTTGGGGGACAGGAGGCCATGCGGAGCAGGTGCAAGACAAGTACCCCAAACCCTCTGCTAGCAGACAGAATATAAGGCCTTTTCTTGCTGAGCTATGTGTTTAAAAACAAAACAAAAGGTAAATAAACACAATGCCATTTCAACAAGATGAACCTGAAATGAAAATGGAAAAATATTTTAAAATTTTTATGACATTCAAACTGAAAATTATTTTGAATTAAACTGGTGTTTTGCAAAAGTTTCACATTTATCTCACGCGGCTTTTTGAGAGCTTTCTAGTAGATTAGGAAGCTCCTGTGCAACTGGTTAGGTCAGTTTTCACTCAGCCTCCAGATGTAGAACTCATAGGGAAAATCAATCCTGTTTCCAGGAGGAATTACAAAAACACAGATTTGAAGGCAACTTTCTTCGGCTCAGAAAGTATCACTTGTTTTCTATTGCAGTTTCATTTGGGTCTCCTCATTCCTCAGGGAGAGCCAGGAGAAGGCCCAATGTCCCCAGAGCTGTGAGCTGCTGGGTGCTGTTGGGAGATCATTTGGCACTCTGAAGTGCCAAATGTCCTATCTGCCACCAGGCGTGTTCCCCATAATCTGCTACAGTGCCTAAAATTCTACCATGAAAGGTTTGTTGGTTTCTTCGACAATGTTTTCATCACACTACCTCTGGAGGCATTATCTCCCAGCAGCAGAACTTTTTGAAGGGGGATGATGGTAATGCAATGGAGCTCTTTCTGCAAATGAACTCTTGTACCAAAGACCCTGGCATACGTAATTCAGATGCAAATTAGGGATCTCCCTCTGCTTGCATTCTAGGTGAGATTCTCTAGACATCAGTCTCTCCCCAACTCTACCTACTTCCACAGGCTGATAAAGCCCCGGGGTGTGACAATCTTGTGGTCCCCTCAGCTTCTGGCTCCTGCGTCCCATTTTCTTTCTTTTCTTTTCTTTCTTTCTTTCTTTCTTTCTTTCTTTCTTTCTTTCTTTCTTTCTTTCTTTCTTTCTTTCTTTCTTTCTTTCTTTCTTTCTTTGTCTTTCTGTCTTTCTCTCCTTCCTTCCTTCCTTCCTTCTTCCTTTCTTTCTTTCTTTCTCCCCTTCCTTCCTTCCTTCCTTCCTTGTCTCTCTCTCTTTCTTTCTTTCTTTCTTTCCTTCCTTCCTTCCTTCCTTCCTTCCTTCCTTCCTTCCTTCTTTCTTTCTTTCTTTCTTCCTTTCTTTCTTTCCTTTCTTTCCTTTCTTTCTTTCTTTCTCTTTCTTTCTTTCTTTCTTTCTTTCTTTCTTTCTTTCTTTCTTTCT
>NC_037674.1:26412041-26431833 GCF_003255815.1 Theropithecus gelada
TTTCTTTCTTTCTTTCTTTCTTTCTTTCTTTCTTTCTTTCTTTCTTTTCTTTCTTTCTTTTTGCTAGAGTGCAATGGTGTGATCTCAGCTCACAGCAACCTCCGCCTCCTGGGTTCAAAAGATTCTCCCACGTTCAAGAGATTCTCCCACCTCAGTCCCCTGGGATTACAGGCATGCGCCACCACACCTGGATAATTTTTTGTATCTTTAGTAGAGATGGGGGTTTCACCATGTTGGCCAGGCTGGTCTCGAACTCGTGACCTCATGATCTGCCCGCCTCAGCCTCCCAAAATGCTGGGATTACAGGTGTGAGCCACCATGCCAGGCCCCCATTTTCTTATACATCCCCCTCATGCAGAGCTCAGGCACACTACAGTTTCCATGGGCACACATCGTGGTGAGTGTTTTGTGAGTTTTGTGGAGATCCCTGAAGATTTCAGGGATTTCTCAGGAGAGTTCATTCTGTTGTCAGGCTCACCCTTTTGTCCTTTGACTTCTCCTCACATCCAGATTCTCTTGGGGCTCCAAATTTCTCTCTCTGCACTTGGACTACGTAACTCCACCTGGCCCGGGTGAATCTCTCTTCCCTGCCAGGAAATACACTCCCTCTCCAACATCCACTCACTGCTCAAGCCTGGGACCGGTCATCCTTCCTTCCTTCTCTCTCTCTCTGTGTCTCACGTCCAAATACCAAGTCATGTCTACCCTAAATACCCCTATTTCTTAAGGCTGGATATAAAATTTCAACATGGGGGTGCTCAAAGAATATCTGCTGGTGGGAGGGGTACAGGGCTGGGGGTTCATTTCCTAGCTGCAGGAGCATAGCTAAACACTGCTTTGAATTTAACTTTCTGTTTATTGAGGTGACTTTTGGAGGTGCTTTGATCGAGATTATGGGAAGTGGTTAAAGACCCCTAACCTCTCTGCCACCACTGTTCCTTCTCTCAGTCCCTGCCACCACCGTACCCTCTGAGGGAGGCAGGGCAACTACACAGCTTCCCACCCAGAGTCCCTGCCTTCCTGCTCCTTCTGACCCATTTTCCACACAGCCCCCAGGACTGGCTTTCTGCAAGTTGAATCCAATCCTGCTGTTTCTCAGCTTCAGTGGTCCTTGTGGCTAAAACCCAAATCCATTACACAACCTGCAGGGCCTACCAGTCTGGGCCCACCTCTCCAGCATCAGTTCGGCCTCCCTCAGATCAGCCACACCAACCTGTTTTCAGTGCCCTGGGTGCCTCTGTGGTGTTTGCACAAACTGTTACCTCTGCCTGTAACACTCTACGTGCCCCATTACCTGGTGAAACCCTTTGGATCTCTGCTTACCCGCCCAGCTAGACATCACTCCCTCTGAGATATGTTCCTGATGCCCTAGGCTACCCCATAGGGTGCTGGTATGGCAATTTTTTGCTGGAGATAATAATAATAATAATGAGAATAATAATAGTCCCTAAGTCGAGGGCTTCCCTTGCTGACTATATTGCCAGCCCTCCTTTCCAGACAAGGCATTTTGCCCAAGATTGTATCCCAAGTCTCTGACACAAGCCTGGCAGATCATAGGTGCCCAGTAATTATGTGCTGAATAAATGAGTGAATGAATGAATGAACAGGGTGCCAAAGGGATGTTTCCATGTGAAAATAGATCTCATGATGTTTCATCTGGAAAAGAGACAACACGCAGGGGCGGGGAGGCTGTGCACGATCACTACCTGAGGTTGCTGTGAGAGATGCTGGAGGATTAGAAATGAGGTGCACAGAGCCTGGGACCCAGTAAGCTTTCATGGGAGAACACTTCCCCACCCCCAGCCCATCTCCTGATTCCTTCTCCCACTACCCTCCCCGAGTGCATTGAATGAGGTGCAGGAAACAGAGAGTTTAGAGAAGCAGGTTTCTGGCCCTGAGAGAAGTTTTGAACAGACCATTCTGGAAATGAAACAGGATCCTTGTGATGGTGACATCCCTGCCCTGCATCATATGATGTTGAGAAGGGGAGCCACATGCCAGAAGGGGTGGGCAAGGGGAAAGATCAGATGGCCCTTAGGTTTCCTTCTCTCTCCAAGAAGATGATTCTATTATGTCATCTTTTCATAAAATTCTTCTTTTGTTGCCTTGATTTAAAATAGGTATAGGGATGTTGCAAATTCAAATATGAGAGAAATCTCAGGAAAATTACGTTACTAGGAAACCAAAAAGGTTTGGCATTCTTTCAAGAGGAATTTCTATTCTGTCATCATATATTGTTCCTGAGGTCCTGCCAAACCGAATTCTTTATATGTGGCAAAGTCTTCTTTGGGCTGGATTCCCTCCAAAAATGGCCAAGGCTCACATCTCTGGGCACCAAATGCTACTTGTTGGTTATGGCCTTTCTTGCCCTTTTAGGAATTAAAACCTAAAGCAGGGTTTTAAAGTAAGCTTCTTATTCCGAGCAAGAGTGTGGATTTATTCTGGACATTTGGGCTCTGTCAATAAAACATATAACATTTCTTTACCTTGGCACTATGGCATTTTGGGGCAGGTGGTTCTTTGTTGTTGGGGGCTGCCTTTTGCATTGTATGATGTTGTGGCAGGATCTTTGGCCTCTACCAACTAGATACCAGTAGTACCTCCCCAGTTGTGACAACCCAAAATGTTTCCATATATTGCCAAATGGCTCCTGGGGATGCAAAATCAACCCTCATTGGGAGCCACTGGTCTAAATAAAAAGAATGGAAGTAAGTTGTGTAGATGTTCAGTTACTCTAGGTAACTAACCAAATTGCACCTGGAACCCAGCTTTTCTGACCCATAATTTGGGCCTAGGAGGTAGGGCCTTGATGTGATTAAGATTAAGGACCCAAAGTCAAATGACCTGCATGCATATCCTGGGCTTCCTATCTCAAATTCTCAATCTTTGTGAGCTTTACCTTCTTCATCTGTGAGATGGGCCAATAATTGTACTTAATCCTACTGGGTGGTCAAGAGGATTGAATGAGATACTGTTTGCAAAGGCTTATCACAGCACCTTAGTAAGGCTACAAGTCTTGTGACCTATTATTGTTTGTGACAAAAGCTCTGTAGGCCAAAAAAGATAATCTATTCTTTGGCAAATAACTTAAATACCTGCATGCATTCCATATTGGACAGCATAGGCTAACTGCTATAACAAACAACCCTGATGTTTAAGCGGCTGAACACAATAAAAGTTTATTTTTCACCCACCCACTAGTCCATCACAGGTGTTTCTCATAGGGCTGCTCTCTAGGAGGCTCAGTCCCAAAAAGTGAGTTGGGAACCCAGGCTCCTTCCATCTTATGGCCCTGTCTCCTTTAGGATCTTTCCTAAAGCATGAATGTTTTGTGCAAATTGAAAGAATTCTGAAGTCAAATAACTTTGAGAAATAATACACTAATGAACTCTTTCTTGGAAATTCAAAGTGCTATTAGCATGTGAAGGACTCTGATAAGTTCTGCAGTAAAGAAACCTGTTGGGCTTTGTTTAACCCAGTGTTTATTAAAAAGTTAAACTTCTGGGCCAGATGCGGTGGCTCACGCCTGTAATCTCAGCACTTTGGGAGGTCGATGGGGGTGGATCATTTGAGGTCAGGAGTTCAAGACCAACTTGGCCAATATGGTGAGACCCTGTCTCTACTAAAAATACAAAAATTAGCTGGGCATGGTGGCGTGCACCTGTAATCCCAGCTACTCGGGAGGTTGAGATAGGACAATCACTTGAACCTGGGAGGTGGAGGTTGCGGTGAGCTGACATCGCACCACCGCACTCCAGCCTGGGCAACAGAGTGAGGCTCCATATCAAAAAAAAAAAAAACTTAAACTTCTGTGGGTATTGACTTCCCCTGCTATTTAAAAATGCTACCCTATCGGCTATTAACATCTCTATGGGACAAGCACCCTGTGGGAAATCTGCATGTTGGTTTTGAGCAGAGGAATTACATGGTCAGACCTGTGTTTCAGGGAATTTCAGAGACAACTTTAAAGTAGTTTGTAAAGACAAGTAATTGGACCCAGAAGGTGGCTTCTGTCCCAATCTAAGCAAGTGATGGCCTGAACCAGGGTACTGGCAGTGGGCTGGGGGAAGAGGGACTAGACTGTAAATACATAAAATTTTTATTTATCAATTATACCTCAATGAAGCTGGAGAAAGAAGAGTCATTTCAGTGGTAGAATCACTTGGACTTAGCAGTTCAGTGGCTGAAGAAATGGAAATGCCAGTGTTGTCTATCCTGTATGACAGAAAAGGCTGAATGCTAAAAGCTGAAAGCAGAACCTTGGAGGCTTGCAGGGAAGTCTCTGACGTAGGGGAGATCATCCAGGCAGAAGGGGTAGAAGAGGAGAGCAGAAGGCCCAGGGTGGAGTACGGGAGAACAACCCACTGCAGGGCTTGGAGATGAGCAGTCAGAGAGGAGAAAGAGGCTGAGGCTGCAGCTTGTCCCAGAGATCAGGACAGGAGGTGTTTCAAGGAGGCCGTTGAAGACAGCAGATCCTGCAGAGGAGTCTTCTAGAAAATGAAAGGATTTGACCTGGACTTAAGAGCACATTGGATTTGACCTGGATTTAAGAGCTTAGTGTTCTGGGGTGGGGAGTGGAAGCCAACCTCAGGGCTTAGTGAGGCAATGGGGAGGCAACAAGGGTAGACACCTCTCCGAGAAGTTTGGCTGGATGGGAGGGAATGGGGAAGGGTTCTTGATCCTCCCTGCAGGGAAAACATCAGGGGGAAGATGGAGATAGAGACACCTGATCAGAGGGGCCTGGGAAAGGGGAAGGAAGCCTCTTCCTTTGAGAGGAGGGCAGCAGACAATGTTGAGAGTAGTGCAGAGAAATTGTGAGGTGCAAAACAGGAAAATGGAGGGAGCTCCCATTCTTTTCAAGATATAGACAGTGAGGGCATCTGGTAGGAGACAGAAGAAGGGGTATGTGAGAAGGGGTGCCTTTGAGGAGATACTGCTCAGCTGCCAAGACTAATGTTACAAGCAGATTTCTTTTTTCAAAATGGAAGCTTTTTGATTGCTTGAGTTGATCATGAGCAATCATACTTATCAAAATTCTAATTATTCAGAAATACAGACAAATAACAGTGAAATTTATCCATAAATTTACATCCCAGAAATAACAACTGTTAGGTATGTATCTTTCCATAATTTTTCTCTTTCTCAATCTACCTCTTCCTCTCTAGTTCTATTTCTATTTCTCTCTCTTGTGGTTTTGTTACAAAAATGGGATTATATTTACTCCTTTGCACCCTGCTTTTTAAACCTTATTCTGTGCACCTTTTCTTGTCTATTTGTACAATTAGACATCATCATTTTAATGGCTGCATGGCATTCCATTTTATGGGTATATTATAAATAGACTAATACAGAATTATGTTCCTTACAATAAAAGATTTTTAAAGTTCTAAAAGCTAACTGGGGTTACATGCCCTCAGGACTAGACACATAAACTCATTTTGTACACAGAAAAAGAAAAAAAACAAAGAAAAGAAAATAGCTCCATGTTCTGGTGTCATCTTGGAAAATAACTCAATTGTTCAGTTGTTTCTACTATGGTTCCTTTAGGAGTTGTTTGTTCTCCTTTTTATATCTAAACATAATTTCTGCAGAATCATTCTCTGAGAAAACACCTCATATAATTTATTTTCAAATAAAAATACACTGCCTCCTGATGTGAGACATTGAGAAGAACCCAGTGGCATCACCGTGTGATGCCAAAAGGGCATAATCGGAATCTAATGATGATGAAACATCAGTGAAAGCCAAATCTGGGATATTCTACAAAATAACTAGTCATTCTTGCAACTTTTCTGTAAGTCTGAAATTATGCCTAAGATAAAATAAATTTTAATGAGAATACAAACATAAACTCTTTCATTTTTATTCCTCTCAGAAGACCTAGACATGCAGCTTGAAGTGTTCAGGTATGGTTGACTGGTGATTCATTAACCTTGAGAAAAATCACAGAAATTTAGCTTTCCTTGTCAGTATTGCCAATAATTCACCATCTTTGGTGCCAGCCCTGATGACACACAGTCTATCAGCTCACCATTCTCCCATGTTTGCCCTCCTCTCGCTGAACCTGTCCATCCAGCTATTGGCTCCCAGTCATAAAAACATTGAGTCATGCCCATATCTACCTGACTATGGTTTTGCATGTACTTGTCTAGAATTCTCTCTGTGTGGATCATAACAGTTAGGATTTTGGGGAATACTCAACATCTCTGGGTCATATCAATAATTGTAGACATTTTCTTAAGGCCCCACTTTTTCCTCATACCCCATCTTACAGTGATGGGATAAAATATATTTAGACTTGAATATTCCCTTCTCTCCTTTTGATTAGGAGAATGTTGTCTTTATACCTCAACTCTTGCTTCCTATACCCCATCCTTTCCCTGACTCCCCGACCCCAATTAGGAGTGCTTTCATTTGTCTGAAGGGTTCCTGACTTTTGTGACACAGAAAGGTTGGAACAGAGAGGTTAGAGTGGAAGAGGAACAGCTTAGCCCGAAAATTGAAGTTGATTTTTATAATAAAGTGCAGGAAAAGAGGAGAAAAAGAAAGAAGTGAAGGAGGCGATTAGGCATATAGCAAATAAAAGATTATGGAGTAGTGTGTTTGGAGGAGGAGGGGGAACAATAGGGATTGAAGAAGAATTGCTGGGAGCTATGCATTGGAGAAATGGAAGTAAAAGACTGGAATTTTTCTTCTTTTTGGTTAATTTTGACAGTTTGGATTGTGCTTTTTTATTGTAACTCCATATAAAGCCTGGACACATGGATCTGGGATTTATAATGGTTACGTTATTCCCAATCTTTCAGTAGCTTCCTGTTGCCTATAAAATAACTTGCAAGCTCTTTAATCTTGTAATTCAAGCCCCGTACTCCATGTCCAATCTGGCTCTTTGCAACCTTACATTCCTTGTAGGAACCCTCTCCTCCAACTAAACTGGCTGACTCCCCATGCTCCCACTATGCCATGTGGTGTGCTCACTCTGTGCCTCTGCTCACCTCCCCCCAACTTGGAGTTTGGCTTAGAAGTCTTTCTTCTCCTTAAAGACTCCCTTCCCTGGAAGCATAGGTCTTTCAGGTGTCTCATTCCTTTGTAGTTCTGTAGCACTTCTTGTACATCTTGCTCTGTTGTTCTCATTCCACCATCTCTTCTCGTTAGTCACCTTTTCTTTGTGTGTGACGGGCCTCCCACTGGCTTGATAAACTCCCTGAGGGCAGAAATGCCTCCCGCATAGTGTCTAGCTCAGTGGCTGTGGTTGGTAGACTGCAAATCCTTCTGTGATCTTAGCGACTATGCCATCTGACTAAACCACTTCCCACACCCCGACTTTGGCAGCCAGAGGCTTTCTGAGCTCTATTCTCCCTGTTGAGTGAGCCAAGCACTACCTACACGGCAGCACCTTCCAGTCCTTTGGTTTAGTTTAGAAAATTCTAACAGATATTAGGAAGCAAATTCTGCTCCTCTCCTGCATAGTTGTGCCATTGGCCAAGAATTTCACTCATTTTATTTGCAGATTC
The DNA here is from genome assembly GCF_003255815.1 of Theropithecus gelada. Taxonomy (NCBI): domain Eukaryota; kingdom Metazoa; phylum Chordata; class Mammalia; order Primates; family Cercopithecidae; genus Theropithecus; species Theropithecus gelada. The sequence continues at coordinate 26,419,556 of NC_037674.1, forward strand.
CACCTTTAAGAAGGTTAACATCATCTCTTCCCATGTATTAGATATGCTGGACCCAGACCACAGGGCTTCAAATACATGATCGGTACTATAAGGCATTGTGTGCTTGAGATCTGCTTCCAGTTATGACATCTTCAGTCCTTATTTATAAATATTCTTCTTTATTAAGCCATTTGAGGTCTCTGAAGTACTCACTATGCATAAAGATAATATTTTATAGCTACTTTAAAATAAATCAATGTGTGAATATGTTGCTGTGTTATAAATTCCTCCTTTACCTCCTGGAGTCACAGCTATTCCTCGATGTCTTATTCTCCATCTTTGGGCTACTTAGCTTTAAGATTTTTCTGGACTACTTATTTCCCTGCACCAGAAGCTTCAAATGGTTTCCAAGTCAACAAAGAAAAGATCTTACTCTGCTTGTCTCTCTCCATATCATCCCTCCCTGTTACTCCTGCCTGCACTTCTCTTTATAATAGGAGACAAAGTTTTTTTTTTTTTTTCCCCAGAATATATCTGTGCTGAGAGCAGAACAGAGTCATCAAACTAAGATCTTTCCAATCCTGTGATATTTTCTTAGTGAATTTTGTTCCCTCCCTCCCTTCCTAACTTTTCGAGAAGCAGCCCTTCAGTTAACATGGATCCATCACCTCTATCGGCTTTTTGACCAAAACCCTCTGAGCTGCCCTCTCCTCATTGGTAAGACAGGGACACCACCTTCTTCCCTATGTAGCTCTAAAGATTAAATGAGATATAATATAATCTAATAATCTAAACTATATAATCAAATGCCTAGTGCGGTGCTTGACATAAAGGAGGAGTTGAAGAGATGTGAGGTCTTTTCTCTGTAGGGAAGAAGAGATTTCTTTCCTCATCCGTCAATAGGTTCATGACTGAGACCCTTATAACAAAAAGCAGGTTAACAAAAGAAAAGCATACACATTTATTTAATATGAGTTTCATGTGACACTGGAGCCTTCAGAAATAAAGACCCAAAGAAACAGAGGAAACTATATTTTTATGAACAGTCATGCAGAAGTATGATTGGAGGACAGAAGGGTGTGATTTACTGGTAATAAACTGGGGGGAACTTACCAAGGCCTGTTTGTTCAGATGCTTCTCTGTGTCTCTGTGTGACATTTCTTTCCTCCGGGTATAGGGAGGATGTCACTGGAATGAGGCTTTTATGACCTACTTTTAGAAGATTAGAGAAATCTTTCATGGCCCGCATCAGCAGAGGATTGGAGACCTTCCTGCCACTGCTGTTTTCTCAAATGCCAAGGTGCCGTATCTCGGGGTAGTATGTCCTGAACCCCATCATCCCCCTCTTTCTACCTAAACAATGCCTTAGAACAGTGGCCCTTAAACTAGGGTTACAAGAAACAAATGGGGTCCTTGAATAAAATCAGATTCCAGGGCCCCATACCTAGAGAGTCTGACTTAGTGGGTCTGAATGAGGCCCAGGAATCTGGCTTGTTCATCAGGCCATGATTCTAACATAGGTGGTTAGTAGATCACACAGTGAGAGACCCTGTTTAGAATCATAAAAGTATACAAAGATAGAGCTGGAAGAGACTCTACAGTATTTCATCCTACAACTACTCCCCATTCTGCTGAAGACAGACTAAGGTTGGGTGACTCACCCAAGGTCACAGAGGGAGGCAGTACAGGGCTAAAACAGGAACTCACATTCCCTGACTCACAGGGTGACTTGGACTACACCAGGCGATCACCTCCTCTTTATCAGGAAACAATGCCTCTCCTGGCTCAAGTTGAGGTTGCCTTGAGCAAATCCTTGGCAGTGGCTTAAGCTCTCAGCCTTCTTAGTCAAAAGTCCTTCTAGAAACTGTTTTCTGTAAGGATTACTCCTGTATAGCAGCCTGCACATCCTTTCCAAAGCCTTGTTGAGTGTGTCTTCAGAATAGCAAAACATTTCTTCAATTATTTTTTTGATTATAGTGGATATTTTTCTGCCCTTTAGTATTTTCTTCCAGCATCCTTATTAATTGAAGACTGAAATAATTTTTAATGGCAAAACATTTCTTAGTTCAATTTCAACTGTTTTCTTATAAAACACAAATATAGAAAATGTAACACAAAAGAAATGATAGCTTAGAGGATTGTTGTAAGGCAGACATCATTCTAACCTCCACCCAAATGAAAAAAAACCAGAATTCTGCCAGCTACCCTAGAAGCCCTTTCATGAGCTCTGTTCCAACGATGACCTCCTCCATCCCTCCAAAAGTAACCATGATCTTGACTTTTATGGTAACCACTTCCTTATATATCTTTACAGTTTTATCACTCCAATTGTGCATCCCTAGACACTCAAGTTTAATTTTGCTCCTTAAAGAAATCTGATACGTCTTTTAAATATCTTTTAAACTGCAGATTCCCCTCCATCTCTTTCTTCTTCTGACAGTTTATCTTTTGAAAAACCTGCTCTATTTGACATATGGAGATTTTCGTAGTCATGGTTTTGCTGATTGCATTCTTGTGGTGAAATTCAATGTTTCTCCATCCTGTATATTTCCTACAAATTGGCAGCTGTATCCAGAGGTTTGATCAAACCTATATTTGATCCCTTTAACTGCATTGTTAGTGGTGTGTGTTTTTTCATTAGGATGCTCATAATGTCTGTTTTTCACTTTTTTCTCTTATATTAGCAGCCATTGATGTTCAATGTCTAGATCCAGTAATTCATTGGAGGGTTGTAAGATGGTGACATACTTGTATGTCATTTTCACTTATTTCCTGAATAATTTTATACAAAAAGACCCTCTCCTCCATCTACTATTAGGATACCTAGCAGTATAGTTTATATAAGAAAGGCAAGACAAATGCTTTAGTCTTTTATGTACCCAATTTTCAAAATAACCAGTAGGCTCTCTGTCTTCCTCTGAAGATGGGTATTATTTTTTCTTAATATAAATGATTATGTACCATATTTGATTGGTTTCAGTCCCTTGTAATGTTAATCCTTATTGAAGCTCAAAATGCCCATATTTGGCCAAAGGTGGTTTCTGAATCCTTTGACATGAACCTCATAGACTTTGATAACTTCCTTGCTGTCTGGCATAACAAGGTGTCTGGCATGACAAGGCCTTGTAAGGCTTATTGTGCATATTTCCTGCCCCAGAACAAAAACAGATCATTTCTCCAAGAAGTCCTCATTTTTTTTTAAATTGGAGGTGACACTTCAAGTCCACAATCTTGGGGGCTAGATTGGCTGTTGGGTCATTATTTATGTCTTTACAGTAGGCAGAAGTAGAAAAATGAACACACACACACACACACACACACACACGTTTAAAGATAAAACATCTTGTGATTTCATTTGATGTTCCAAATTCAAAACAAATTAAAGAAAAATTTAAACACATTTTTATTTTAGGATAATTTTAGTTTTATAAAAAAGTTGCAAATGTGCTCTGTATTCTTATGGAATAAAATGTTGAAATGTTTGATAACGATCAGATTTTCTTTTCCTTATCAGTCATTTGCTCTTTTGCCTAGATGCCAAAGCATTGTTTTCCTTTTTTAAAAATTAGAGTCCAGTCATTTTACTATGGTATTCTGTTCCTTCGCTTTAGTTTTTATCTTTAGGCACCTCTATTGTCAATTTGTTGGATCTTCTTTGATATCTTCAATATTTGTTTTTTTCCTCTCAAATTCTTTTTGTCTGTTTTTTAAAATTTAATAATTATTTTTTTCTTTCCACCATCTATTTTTCTTGAGGAATTATTTATTGTGTCTGTTTTCTCTGGTGGTACTTGAATATATAAAAATATATTTGTATACATATGAAATCTTTTTCTTTCATTTATTTATTTTAAATTTTATTTCATTTTATTTTAAGTTCTGGCATATATGTGAAGGACGTGCAGGTTGTTACATAGGTAAATGTGTGCCATGGTGGTTTGCTGCACTTATCAACCTGTCACCTAGGTATTAAGTCTAGCATGCATTAGCTATTTATCCTGATGTTCCTCCTCCTCCTGCCCTCCAACAGGCCTCAGTATGTGTTGTTCCCCTCCTTGTGTTCCATGTGTTCTCATTGTTCAGCTCCCACTTATAAGTAAGAACATGTGGTATTTGGTTTTCTGTTCCTGTGTTAGTTTGCTGAAGATAATGGCTTCCAGTCCCATCCATGTCCCTGCAAAGCACATGAACTCATTTCTTGTTATGACTGCATAGTATTCCATGGTACATATGTACCACATTTTCTTTATCCAGTCTATCATTGATGAGCATTTTACATATAAAATATATTTTATATTATATATGTTATATAATATAAATATACAATTATATAAATAAATATAATTACATATTTTACATATAAAATATATTTTGTATATACAAATATTTATCTATAAATATATACTATATAAATATGAGAACTTTTTCTTAATTTAAACATTCTCTTACATTAGTCACTTCTTTCCTTTTTTAGAGCCAGGGTCTCACTCTCTCCCCAAGCTGGAGTTCAGTGGCACAATCATAGCTCATTATAGCTCAAACTCTTGGGCTCAAGCGATCATCCTGCCTTGGCCTCCTAAAGTGCTGGGATTATAGGTGTGAGCCTGCACTTGGACTTAAAATTATTATTCATATTATTCTTTTATATCTTGTATCATTTTCTTAATGTTCCTAATCTTGTTTTGAAATTGTATATAACAGCTCAAATATTTAAAGTACATTTTTCTGGTATGCTTTTATTTTCTAGAAAGAAGTCATTCTGCTCATTCTTTTTAATATAGTAACCATGGATGGGATTTGACGTTGATACTTATCTTTGGCCCATTTTTATGTGAATTTGGTTTGTCTGAACTTTGAGAAGGAGACTTGGTTCAGATAGCTCGTCTAATTCGCTTTTCTAACTTCTTTGTTTTCAGGTGGTTTTAAAACATATGGTCGCTTGCTTTCTGATATTTACTGGCTGTGTTCCCTTCTGTGCATCTATCTGAGCTGCTCTTCAACTCTTTTGTCCCTGTTCTCCTTTATTTTTACTCTACTACAAGCAGTTTCTTTTCAGTGTGGAACTGAGTTGTTTTGTACCGGAAGGAAACCCTGGCTATCAGTTTAGAGCATTCCCAGGGCGTCTGGCTGCTCCAGCCTCTTTAATCCTTACCCCAATCTATGATTGGGCACAGCTTCTCCCAGTTTTTGCCTCAGTTGGCCCACCAGGCTTCCCAGTGAATATATGTTGGCTCTCTAGGGGTTCTCTCAGGTCCATCAGAAGCCCTGATGCTGCCCTCTGCTTCCTCTGCACATATCCATAACTCACAGATCTGTGGTTGTTGGTGGCTTGTTTCATCTGCTTGTGTTTTGGGCTTCCTGGGGACCCCTTGCCACCTAGTTTTGTTGGAAATGTTGTTTATGGGTTTCAGTTTTGTTATCGATTTGCTCTAATATTATTATTATTATTATTTTTTCTTTGAGACAGAGTCTGTCTCTGTTGCCCAGGCTGGAGTGCAGTGGTGGGATCTCGGCTCAGTGCAAGCTCCGCCTCCCAGGTTCATGCCATTCTCCTGTCTTATCCTCCCGAGTAGCTGGGACTACAGGCACCCACCACCACGCCTGGCCAATTTTTCTATTTTTAGTAGAGACGGGGTTTCACCATGTTAGCCAGGATGGTCTCGATCTCCTGACCTTATGATCCACCCGCCTCAGCCTCGCAAAGTGCTGGGATAACAGGTGTGAGCCACCGCGCCCAGCCTATTTGCTCTGTTTTTATGCAAGGGTTCAAGAAGATCCCCAGCCTGCCAGCTTGCCACTGCTGTTGCCAACTTTCCAGAATCTGTTCACTGGTTTTGAAGTTTGATTTCGTGGTTCTGAAATTTCTTATATTTAAATATGTGGTGGAACCAGAATCAGCACTAATATCACTTGTTAATAGACTCAGTTTCAGTTTTCTCACTTGTAAAATATATATGACTATAATTCTTCCCAATTTACTTCATCCATTAATTCACTTGTTCATTCAATGACCTTTAGGGAGCATCTAGATGCTGGTGAATCAGACAGAATCTGCCTCCAAGGAGTTCACCTCAGTGGGGATTAATAATAATATTTAATATTTATAGAGTGTTTATCAGATTCTGGGTTTTATGTGAAGTATCATGCATATATTATTTATTTATTTATTTATTTATTTTGGAAACAGGGTCTTACTCTGTTGCCCAGGCTGGAGTGCAGTGGCATGATCTCGACTTACTGCAACCTCTGCCTCCTGGGTTCAAGCAATTCTCCTGCCTCAGCCTCCAAAGTAGCTGGGACTACAGGTGTGCACCACCATGCCTGGTTAATTTTTGTATTTTTTGGTGGAGACGAGGTTTCACTGTGTTGGCCAGGCTGGTCTCAAACTCCTGGCCTCAAGTGATCCTCCTGCCTCAGCCTCCCAAAGTGCTGGGATTACAGACATGAGCCATTGCACCCAGCCTGCATATATTATTTAATTTAATTCTCACAACAACTCTCTAAGATAGGTACAATTATTATGTCCATTTATCAGATGGGGAAACAGAGGAGTAATTTGACTGCTCTGTGAAATATACCCAACACATGTTCATTAAGGCCTATGCATATAATTCTGAGCAAAAATATACAAAGGTTTTGTTCATATATTTCTTATCATTTAGTTGGGGAAATAGACATCAATCCTCAAATCACTCAAATAATATGTAATCACAACAATGATAATTGCCTCATCTATTCACTTTCATTTTCTTGGTAGCACAATCCTACTTTTTAGTTGTCATTTGAGTGAAAGACACATTCTCAGCATCTCTTGCAGCTAGGTATGGCCATGTGACTATGTTCTGGCCAATGAGCCAGAGGAATGGAACAATCGGAGTGTCTCTTTAAAGGAGAGGAGTTTTGTCTGATCTTCCTTCCTGGTGCTTAGAATGCTAACATGATGGTTGGGATTTCTACAGGCATTGAGCCATGAGTGATTCTGGAAGCCTCCTGTTAGGATGGTGGAGTGGGGAGTAAGAAGGAGCCTGGCCTGGGTTTCCTACCTCTGGACTTCTGGTTATGTGAGAGCAATGTACACTTCTTTCTGTTTAAACCACTGTAGGTGGGTTTCTATTAAATGCAGCCAAACTTAATCTTGACTGAGTACCCATCACTGATACCATTGAAGAGGTGCCAGGGGAGCAGCAGTTAGGGAGAATTACCTGACCAGGTCAGAGAAAGTTTTTCTGAAGAAGTGATGGCCAAGCTGCATCTTAAGGAAGATCAGGAGGTAACTATTTGAGTGGGAGCCTGGGATGGTGTAAAAAGCCTTCTGACAAAGGAATGATTTGTACAGGGTTTTGTGGTGGGAGGGAGGGAGTGTGGCAAATTGAAAGAACTCCAAAAATGTCAAAGAGTAGCTGGATCTCAGAGTGAGAGAGAGGGTGGTACTCACAGTGGCTGGAGACATGAGTTTTATCTTTTTCCTAAGAACAATGGAAAGCCATGAAGTATTTTGAGGAGGGATGAGAACCCATCATCCCTTGTTTAAAAAAAGACTTCATTTTTAACAATGTCATTGTGGCTGCCGTGGGGAGAAAAATTGGTGGGGCAAGAATGTGTATGGGGTGGCCAGTAGTCCAGGTGAGAGATGATAAACTAGGTTGGCAGGATGGAGCTGGAGAGAAGCGGGCAGGTTGCAGAAATATTTAGAAGACACAGTAACGTCTTCTAAAGTAATGAACTGGAAATGGGGATAGGAAGGAGAGGAAGTTGCCTGCACTGCTTGTGGGTTTCTGGCTGGTGTAACAGTATGAAGGTTGTGCTAAAATCAGGGAAGAGGCTGGTTTGGATGATGAGATCAAGAAATCAGATTTGGTCTTAATGGGCATAAGGTATTTGTATTCGTTTGCTCGGCCTGCTGTGACTGACAAGTACTACAAACAGAAGGACTTCAAACAACAAAAGTTTATTCTCTCACAGTTCTGGAGTCGAGAAGTTTGAAATCAAATGTCTGCAGGGCCGTGCCCCCTCTGAAGGCACTAGAGGAGGACTCTTCTTTGCCTCCTCCTGGCTTCTGGCGGCTGATGGGAATCCTTGACGTTCCTTGGCTTGCAGCTGTGTCGCTCCACTCTCAGACTCTTTTACCACATGGTGCTCTCCCTGTGTGTTGGTGTCTTCTCTTTTTATAACGACATTGGTCCTGCTAGATTTAGGTCCCACCCTAATGAGTATGGTTTCATCTTCACTGATTAGAACTACAAAGACCCTATTTCCAATTAAGGTCACATTCACAGGGACCTGAGGTTAGTACTTCAACATACCTTTTTGGGAGGCATAATTCAAGCCACAACAGTGCCTTTGCACTGTCTGAGTGGAGTGGCAAGTAGTCAATAGTCTGTATGGACCAGTAGAGACAGGGCAAGACAAGGGAAGATGGCAAGAAGCAAGTGGTGACAATGCAGTGTGGAAGATGCTGAGATAGGTATATTAAGAAAATGTAAGTGGAGGACTAGGATGTGGGGCTGTGGGGGAGAGGATAGAGGGGAGCCACACGTAAGATGTTCATATCAAATCCCCTGCTGAGTAGGATCCTCTCAGGGAGACAAGGAGCAATGCAGGCCAGAGCATGAAGACTTGAGCGTCACGGGTAGGCAGGGGACAGTACAGTCTCCAGTGTGGCCAGAGCGTAGGGTGTGGTGTGGCAGTGGAGGGGCCCTGGGTCTTGAGGGCTTTGGGGTTTGTGCTAAAGACTCCACATGTAACCCTAAAGGCGAAGGTGAGCTGCTGAGTGGTTCCAGTGGGATCCATGAGAACAGATCTGGATTTTAAACAAAGGCTAGCCAGCTTTCCTTGCAAATGGCTGATGAGGTTTTGGCAGAGGTTTAGTGTGTATGGAAGGGCACCTTATCCCACACGTTCCTGACTCTGATTCCTGCCACTGATGCCCACCTCAGGCTTGCTGACCATTTGGCCTGAGGGGCCATACAAGGTTTTGGCTTTGTTTATCCATCTCACCCCTCCCCTTAGGAGGCAGAGGGTTTTCCACAGCCACGGGGTGGTGGTGGGAGCGGAAGAGGGGCCGGACATGAACAAGGTGATTCACATGAAAGCACCAGAAGCATTTCATTCAAGTCTGGTTGTAGAGTCAGCTTGACCTGGGTGCACTTTTGTTTTTTAAAGCAGTTTTATTGATATCATTTCCATACCATAAAGTTCACCTGTTTAAAGTGTGTAATTCAGTGTTTTTTTTGTATGTCACATCGAGCAAGCATAACTGTAAACTAATTTTAGAACATTTTCATCATCTCCAGTGAAACCCCATACCTGGAGGCACATTCCGCCTCCACCCTTCCACAACTTTGTAACTGTGGGCAGCTTAGCCTCTCCGAGCCTCAGTTTCCTCATCTAGTAGGAACAAGATGTTACTGGAAACAGTGTCATACAATTTTATGGGCTTATTTAAAGACTGAATGAGAGAGCAAATAATACTCTTAACACAGTGCCTGGCACAGGGTAGGCCCTCAATAAATTTCATTCTCCTAAATTGATGGCAGTTGGCAGTTGCTTTTCTGTGGATTAGTCAGGAATCGCCCTGAGCAGTTATTCATGAGTCACTGTCACTGCATCCAAACCTTATCCGGAGAGCTTATAGTCCTTACACTTAACCTGATGCATTTACACACACACGCACACACACGCATGTGCAGACACACACACACTAACACACCACACCTCACACACGCATGCACAAAAATGTTAATACAAGACAGATAACTAAGTAAGCTTTGAGAGAAGTTCTGGAATTATCCTATGCTTGTAAAGCTAACTGCTCTTTAAATATATCTATCTGTATCTGCATCTATATATCTCATGTAATGAATGTCTATAATCTGCATTTTGAAGTGAAAGGGCTTAGTGTCTGATGATGTCCAGCAGAACTATCACAGCCAATATTGTAAATTAGGCAAGGTTGTAGTTTGGTTAATATTTAGGTTAATATATTTGGGTAATATTTAGTTAAATAGTTCAAGGTTATGTTATTAGCCTTGAGTTAATAATTTATTGGGCCAGTCCCATGCACCAGGTTTAGGATGAAATATTTTTACATGTGTCTTTATCTTTGCCTTGACCCTGAAAGCTAAGTAGGTATTCCTATCACAACGCAGGAATTATTATCACTTCCATTTTGTAGGAGAGGGGAAAGGAGGCCTAGAGTAATTAAGTTACTCACCCTAGGGCACACCTGAGGAAGTGGAGAAGCCTGGGTATGGGCTTAGAATCTCCCACACGACACTGGGCTAACCCAGCTTCAGTTTAGGCTCTTTCCAGGTGTTGCCAGCAATCTACTTTTAGAAGGCAGGTTAGGTTACTCCCAGAGTTGCTTCCATTGTGGCAGGGGCTGCCACTTTAATATCCTAAGCAATACTCTCCAACTCTGGGATGCAGCAGAATAACTCCAGGGAGCTTTAAGAAGATTGAGATTTCCTGGTTCCACTCCAGACTGCTTGCAGCAGAATTTTCTAGGGTGGATCTTAGAATCTGTACTTGTAAAAAGCTCCCCAGAAACCATTTTACATGGAAAATATAGAGGCTATAAAATGCAGGCGTACAAGAAAATATAAACATTTTACAATTTAAATTTTACTGCAAGCACAGTCATTACACAAATGATAGTTTGGCGGAAACAGTTGTAACACATATGGCAGGTGGTGGGTGTGTTAGTTAGATTGGCTCTGTTGTACATATAAACCCATTACACTCTATGGTTTAGCACAATAGAATTGAATTTCTCACTCATATCAAGTCCATGATGGGTGATCCTATTTGGCAGGCAGCCCTCCTCCAGGCAGAGATTCAGGAACCTGGGCTCTTTCTATTGTGTGCACCGCCATCTTTAATATATGGCTTCCAAGATCCTTGTGGAAGGGAAATTAGTAGGTAGGCTCACAAGTGGGTAGTTCTGTGGGCCAGGCCTGGAAGGGTAATACTCCACTTCCACCCACGCTTCACTGACTGGAACTGAGACTATGGATATACACAAGCACAAGAGAGGCTGGGACATGTGGTCTGGCTGCTCCTATGAGGATGAAGAAACAGTTCAGGTCAACCACTAGCCAGTCTCTACTCCCCAAAAGTTAACATCTTACAAACTGATAACAAAAAGGCAAACAATTCAATTGAAAATGGGCAAAGGATAAGGGCAGGCCTTTCATAGAAGCACAAATTCAAATGACGAATGAATGTTAAAAGATGCTCAAGTGCATTGGTAGGGAAATGCAAGGAAAGTAACAGTGGGCTATCAATTTCCACCTGTCAGGTTGACAGAAGTTAAAGGATGATAACACCTACTACTGGTGGGAGTCAGGAGAGAGTTTACTTATGAACTATTGATAGAAATGGAGATTGCTACCACATTTTGGAAAGCCATCTGGCATTAGCAATTAAAATTTAAAATGCACATTCTTTCAACCTGGCAATTCCATTCCAGGGAATCTCTTTGATGGAATAAAAGCAGTATGTATGGATAAATAGGTCCTCAGATAGTTATTGCAACATTATGCATAGTGACAAAAATAGAACCTAAAGTTCCCTTCAAAGGGGGAATAATGTAGTGCATTGTAATTATCACCATTATGGAATATTTTAGTTTTTAAAAAGGTGACTAAGAAGTATTCCCAAGAGGTATTATTAAATGAGAAAATCAGGAGCAAGAGAAATGTATATTATTCCTTTTTAAAAAATGATAAATCAAGAGGTAATCTCTATTGTCTTTTTAAACTTTTATCATCATCATCTTCATCATCATCATTAGTCTATATCTGTCTATATATCTATGTATGATTGATAAGCATAGAGAAGGTTGTTAACACTGGTGACCTGGACCAAGTTGTGTGGGTGAAAGGAAACAGAGGAGGAACAAGACGGTAATCAAGGTAGCCTTCCTGCCGGTACTGTATTTAAAGAGGTAACAATGAAAAAAACAGCTTGTGTGATAAGACATCATAAAAGATATATATATATATACACACACACACACATATATATATGTACCCATGTGACCCTGGACCCATTACTTCAGCTGCCTGGGCCTGTTGCAAGGAAGGGAGATGATGCCTGTGGATGCTATATGTATATACATATACACACACACACACATATGTAAAACAAATACACACATATATAAATATATATTTTATAAAATTTATAAAATTTATTTTAAAATTTTATTATAATATTTTATATTATAATATATTATATTTTATATAAATATAAATATATTTATTATTAAATATATAAATATATTTATAACATATTAA
>NC_037674.1:26731838-26840191 GCF_003255815.1 Theropithecus gelada
AAAAAACTAGCCAGGCAAGGTGGCAGGCTACTGCACTCCAGCCTGGAGGACAGAGCGAGACTCCGTCTCAAAAAAAAACAAAAACAAAAACAAAAAAACCCAAAAAACCCCATTGTCTCAGCCCCAAATCTCCCCAAGCTGATAAGCAACTTCAGCATATTTCCAGGTATCTTTACAGCAGCACTTCACTGTATCATGTGAAGCAAAAATAAATCTTCAGGCCCCCAAATCACTAAGCTAAAGGGAAAAGTCAAGCTGGAACTGCTTAGGGCAAACCTGCCTTCCATTCTATTCAAAGTCCCCCGACTCTGCTCACTGAGATAGATGCACCTCTGTTTGCCTCCTTTGGAGAGGCTAATCAGTAACTCAAAAGAATGCAACCCTTTGTCTCTTATACCTGTGACCTGGAAGCCCCCTCCTTGCTTCCAGGTCCAGCTTTTGCTTTGAGTTGTCCTGCCTTTCTGGACAGAACCAATGTTTATCTTACATATGCTGGTTGATGTCTCATGTCTTCCTAAAATGTATGAAGCCAAGCTGTGCTCTGACCACCTTGGGCACATATCACCCGGAGCTCCTGAAGTGGTCATGGGTGCATGTCCTCAACTTTGGCAAAATAAACTTTCTAAATTAACTGAGACCTGTCTGATTTTGGGGGTTCAAAACTGGTACCAACTTACTCTTAGTCTGTTCTCATGCTGCTAATAGACATATTTGAGACTGGATAATTTATAAAGAAAAAGAGGCTGAATGGACTCAAAGTTCTCCATAGCTGGGGAGGCCTCACAATCGTGGTGAAATGTGGAGGCAGATTGAACGCACATATTTACATGGCAACAAGCAAAAGAACATGTGCAGGGGAACTCCCCTTTATAAAACCGTAAGATCTCATCAGACTTATTCACTATCATGAGAACAGCGTGGGTAAGACCAAGTCCCATGATTCAATTACCTCCCACCAGGTCCCTTTCATGACCCATGGGAATTATGGGAGCTAGAATTCAAAGTGATGTTTGGCTGGGGACACAGCCAAACTATATTAATACCTAACTCTTCGATGCCCAGATACCAACAAACATCCACAAACATCAAGACTATCCAGGAAAACATGACCTCACCAAATAAGCTAAGGCACCAGAGACCAATCCTGGAAAAACCGATATGTGACCTTTCAAATGAATAATTCAGAATAGCTGTGTTGAGGAAACTTGGCAGAATTTAAGATAACACAGAAGAAATTCAGAATTCTATCATATATAACAGATTGAAATAATTAAAAAGCAGAAATTCTGGAGTTGGAAATATAATTGACGTACTGAAGAATGTATCAGTGTTTTTGTTTGTTTTTTGACATTGTGTCTCACTCTGTCACCCAGGCTGGAGTGCAGTGGCACGATCTCAGCTCATTGCAACCTCTGCCTCCCAGGTTCAAGTGATTCTCATGCCTCAGCCTCTTGAGTAGCTGGGGTTACAAGCACATGCCACCACACCAGGCTAATTTTTGTATTTTCAGTAGAGATGGGGTTTTGCTGTGTTGCCCAGGCTGGCTTCAAACTTTTGGGCTGAAGGGATCCACGTGCCTTGGCCTCCCAAATTGCTGGGATTACAGGTGTGAGCCACCATGCCTGGCCCAGAGTCTCTCAACAGCAGAATTGATCCAGCAGAAGAATTAGTGAGCTTGAAGATGAGCTATTTGAAAATACAGAGGAGACAAAGAGTGAACGACAATGAAACCTGCCTACAAAATCTAGAAAACAGCTGTAAGCTGGCCAGATCTGAGTTGTTGGCTTTAAAGAGGAGGTAGAGAGATTGTGGTAGAAAGCTTATTCAAAGGGGATAATAAGTGACTTCCCAAACCTAGAGAAATATATCAGTATTCAAGCAGATTTATAGAACATTATAAAACATTAAGTTTTAACCCAAAGAAGACTACCTCAAGACATTTAATAATCAAATTCCCAGAGGTCAAGGATGAAGAAAGGATCCCAAAAGCAGCAAGAGAAAATAAACAACATACAATGGAGCTCCACTACATCTGACTTTTCAGTGGAAACCTTACAGGCCAGGAGAGAGTGGCATGACATACTTAAAATACTGAAGGAAAATCTTTTACTCTAGTATATCTGGTGAAACTATCCTCTAAACATGGAGAAATAAAGACTTCCCCAGACAAAAGCTGAAGGATTTCATCAAAACCAGGTATGTCCTATAAGAAATGCTAAAGGGAGTACTTCAATTAGAAGAGGATGTTAATGAGCAATAAGAAATCATCCAAAGGTAAAAAAGATTCAGTGTTAACAAGTACACAGAAAAACAGACTACTGTAATACTATAATTATGGTATATAAAGTATTTGTATCCTGAATAGAAATATGAAAAGATGAACCAACTAAAAATAACTACAACTTTTCAAGACATAGATAGTATAATAAGATATAAGCAGAAACAACAAAAAGTTAAAAAGAGTGGGGACAAAGTTAAGGTGTAGAGTTTTCTTTTTGCTTCTTTTGATTTTGATTGAGTTTGATTATGCAATCAGGGTTAGATTGTTATCAGTTTAAAAAGTGGGTTATATAAAATATTCGCAAGCCTCATGATAACCTCAAATCAAAAAACAACAGATACACAAAAAATAAAAAGCAAGAAATTAAAACATCCCATCAGAGAAAATCACCTTCACTAAAAGAACAACAGGAAAGAAGGAAAACAACCAGAAACCAAATAACAAAACAGCAGGAGTAAGTCCTTATCAATAATAACATTGCATATAAATGGACTAAACAATCAAAAGATATAGGTTGAATAGATTAAAAAAAAACAAAAAACCCCAATGACCTGTTGCCTATGAGAAAAACACTTCACCTATAAGGACACATACAGGCTGAAAATGGAGGAATGGAAAAAGATATTCCATGGCAATGGAAACCACAAAAGAGCAGGAGTAGTTATATCAGACAAAATAGTTTTCAAGACAAAAACTATAGAGACAAAGAAGCTCACTATACAATGATAAAGGGGTTGGCTGGGTGGAGTGGCTCACTCCTGTAATGCTAGCACTTTGGGAAGTGGATCACTTGAGTCCAGGAGTTTGAGACCAGACTCGGCTAGATGGTGAAACCCTGTCTCTACAAAAAGTTAGCTGCGTGTGGTGGCACACGCCTGTAGTCTCAGCTACTTGGGAGGCTGAGATAGGAGAATCACCTGAGCCTGGGAGGTTGAGGCTGTAGTGAGCTGTGATCATGCCACTGTACTCCAGCCTGGGTGAAAGGGTGAGACCCTGTATCCAAAAAAAACCCAAAAAACAAAAAACAAAAACCTAAATGATAAAGGAGTCAATTCAGCAAAAGGATATAACAATTTAAAATATATATGCAGCTGGGTGCAGTAGCTCACACCTGTAATCCCAGCACTTTGGGAGGCTGAGGTGGGCAGATCACTGGAGATCAGAAGTTTTGAGACCAGCCTGGTTGACATGGTGAAACCCCATCTCTGCTAAAAATATAAAAATTAGCCCCGTGTGGTGGTGGGCACCTGTAATCCCAGCTACTCTGGAGGCTGAGGTAGGAGAATTGCTTGAACCCAGGAGGCAGAGGTTGCAGTGAGCCAAGATAGTGCCACTGCACTCCAGCCTGGGCAACAGAGTGAGACTCCATCTCAAAAATAAGTATATATGCAACAACACTGGGGCACCTAGATAAATACAGCAAATTTTAGAGCTAAGGAGAGAAGTAAGCTCTAACACAATAATAGCTAGAGCCTTCAACATCCCACTTTCAGCAATGGATATATCTTTCAGACAGAAAATCAAACACCGTATTTAATCTGCACTATAGAACAAATGGACTTAATAGATATTTACAGAACATTTCATTCAACAGCTACAGAATACACATTTGTCTCCTCAGCGTATGAATCATTCTATAAACTTTCCTGTTAGAATTGCTTTTCTTGCTTTGCATAAATTTTAGTATGTTTCCATTTCTGTTTGCCTCAAGATATTTTAACATTTTCCTTTTAATATCTTCTTTGGCCCATGGATTGTTAGGAGTATGTTTAATTTTATTGTATTTGTAAAGTTTCTGAAATTCCTTCTATTACTGATTTTTAGTTTCATCCTATTGAGGTTAGAAAAGATTATAATTTTAATTTTAAATTTGTGAAGACTTGTTTTGTGGCTTAACTCATGACCCATCCTGGAGCATGTTCTATCTGCACTTGAATGTGTATTCTGCTATTAAATGGAATGTTCTCTTTAAGTCTGTTAGGTCCATTTGGTCTCAAGCATAATTTAAGTTGAATATTTTCTTACTGATTTTCTGTCTGAATGGTCTGTTTATTGCTGAAAGTGGAGTACTGAAATCTCCCACTATTATTGTATTGCAGTCTATCCCTTCAAATCTATCAATATTTGCTTTATGTGTTCAGGTGCTCTGATGTTGGATGCATATGTATTTGCATTTATGACATCCTCTTGATGAACTGACCCCTTTATCATATAATCTCCTTTGTCTCTTATTGCAGTTTTAACTGAATGCCTAATTATCTAGGTATACTTTGGGTCTCCAGTTGCCTGGAATATATTTTTACATCCCTTCACTTTCAGTTGATATGTTTCTTCAAACGGGAAGTTAGTCTCTTGTAGGCAGCACATAGTTGGGTCTTTTTAAAAATAATCCATTTAGCCACTTGATCTTTTGATTAATCCATTTATATTCAATGTAGTTATTGATAAAGACTACTGCCGATTTGTTAATTATTTTCTGGTTGCTTTGTAGGTTTTTTTTCTGTGTCTCTTCTCTTGCTGTCTTCCTTGTAATTAGATAATTTTCTGTAGTGGTATACTTTGATTTATTTTTATCTTTTATGTGTCTACTATGTTTTTGCTTTGTAGTTACATGAAGCATGCATAAAGCATCATATAACAGCTACTTTAAGCTGATACTTTGATTGCATACAAAAACTCTATACTTTATTCTCCCTCCTCACATGTTACGTTTTGGGTGTCACAACTTACATCTTTTTATATTGTGTATTCCTGAACAAATAATTGTAACTGTTATTAATAATTTTGTGTTTTAACCTCCATTCTAAAGATATAAGTCATTTACACACCACCATTACCATATTATTCTGATATTCTTTTTTATTATTTTAAAATTTTTGTGGGTACTTAGTAGATATATATATTTATGGGGTATATGAGATGCTTTGATACAGACATGCAATGTGAAATAAGTCCCCCATGGAGAATGAGATTATATAATTCATCCCTTCAGGCATTTTTCCTTTGAGTTACAAACAACCCAATTACATTATTCAAGTTATTTTAAAATATACAATTACGTTATTATTGACTATAGTCATCCTGTCGTGCTACCAAATAGTAGGTCTTATTCTTTGTTTTTGTGTACCCGTTAATGATTCCCACTTCCCCCCAAACCCCCCGCTACCCTTTCTAGCCTCTAGTACCCATCCTTCTACCATGAGTTCAATTGTTTTGATTTTTAGATCCCACAAATAAGTGAGAACATGTGATGTTTGTCTTTTTGTGCCTGCCTCGTTTCACTTAACATAATCTCCAGTTTCATCTATGTTGCCACAAATGAGATCTTACTCGATTTTATGGCTGAATAGTACTCTGTTGTGTAAATGTACTACATTTTCTTTATTCATTCATCTTTTGATGGACATTTAGGTTGTTCCCAAATCTTAGCTACTGTAAACAGTACTGCAACAAATATAGGAGTGCAGATATCTTTTTGATATACTGATTTCATTTCTTTTGGGTATATAGCTGGCAGTGGGATTGCTGGGTCATGTGATAGCTAAATTTTTAGTTTTTTGAGGAACCTCCAAACTGTTCTCCACATTGTTTGTACTAATTTACATTCCTGCCAACAGTGTACAATGGTTTCCTTTTTTCCACATCCTCACCAGCATTTGATATTGTTTGTCTTTGAATATAAGCCATTCTAACTGAGGTGAGATGGTATTTCATTGTAGTTTTGATTTACATTTCTCTGATGATCCATGATGTTGAGCATCTTTTCATATGCCTGTTTGTCATTTGTAGGTATTCTTTTGAGAAATGTCTATTCAAATCTTTTGCTCATTTTTATTGGATTATTAGATTTTTTTCCTATAGAGTTGTTTGAGCTTCTTGTATATTCTGATTATTAATCTCTTGTTGAGGGGGTAGTTTACAAATATTTTCTACCATTCTGTAGGTTGTCTATTCACTTTGTTGATTATTTCCTTTGCTGTGCAGAAGCTTTTTAACTTGATGTGATCCCATTTGTCCATGTTTGCTTTGGTTGCCTGTGCTTTGTTGGGTATTGCTCAAGAAACATTTGCCCAGACCAAAGTCCTGGAGTTTCCCCCAATGTTTTCATGCAATAGTTTCATAGTTTGAGATAGCTAAATTTAAGTCTTTAATCCGTTTTGATTTGAGTTTTGTATATGGCAAGAGATAGGGGTCTAGTATCATTCTTTTGCATATAGATGTCCAGTTTTCCCAGCACCATTTATTGAATAGACTATTTTTCTCCAGTGTATGTTCTTGGCACCTTTGTCAAAAATGAGTTCACTGTAGCCATGTATATTTGTTTCTGGGTTCTCTGTTCTGTTCCATTGGTCTATGTGTCTGTTTTTATACTAGTACCATGCTGTTTTTGTTACTGTAACTCTGTAGTCTAATTTGAAGTCGGGTAATGTGATTCCTCCAGTTTTTGTTTAAGAAAGGTATGGCTATTCTGGGTCTTTTGTGGTTCCATATAAATTTTAGGATCGTTTTTATCTATTTCTATAAAGAATGTCATTGGTATTTCAATAGGGATTGTGTTGAATCTGTGTAGATTGCTTTGGGTTGCATGGACATTTTAACAAAATTTATTCTCCTAATCCATGAACATGGAATATTTTTCCATTTTTTGATGTCTTCTGTAATTTCATCAGTGTTTTAGAGTTTTCATTATAGAGATCTTTCACTTCTTTGGCTAATTCCTAGGTATTTGATTTTATATGTGACTAATGTAAATGGTACCACTTCCTAATTTCTTTTTCAGATTGTTTGATATTGGCATATGGAAATGCTACTGATTTTTGTATGTTGATTTTGTATCCTGCAACTTAATTTATCAGTTCTAATAGCTTTTTGGTGGTCTTGGAGATGTTTTCTCAAATATAAGATTATATCATCAGCAAATAGGGATAATTTGAATTATTTCCAATTTGGATGTCCTTTGTATATTTCTCTTTTCTGATTGCTCTAACTAGGGCATTCAGTACTATGGTGAATAACAGTGGTGACAGTGGTCATCATTGTTGTGCTCCAGATCTTAGAAGAAAGGCTTACAGTTTTTCTCTATTCAGTACGATATTAGCTGTGTCTGTGGTATATGGATTTTATTGTTTGGGGTATGTTCTTCTGCACTCAAGTTTTTTTAGGGTTTTCATCATGAAAGAATGTTGAATGTTGTCAAATGCTTTTTCAGCATCAATTGAAATGATCATATGGATTTTGTCCTTCATTCTGTTTCTGTTCATGTGATGTGTCACATTGATTTATTTGCATATGTTAAATTATCCTTGCATCTTCTGGGATAAATCTCACTTGGTCATGATGAATCATCTTTTTAATGTGTTGTTGAATTCAGTTTGCTAATACTTTGTTGAGGATTTTTGCATCAATGTTTATCAGAGATATTGACCTGTAGTTTTGCTTTGTGGTGGTGGTGCTTTGTCTTTGTCTGGTTTTAGTATCAGGGTAATAGTGGCCTCATAGGATGAATTTGAAAGTATTCTGCCCTCCTCTATTTTCCAGAATAGTTTGAGGAGGATTGGTATATTGGTAGAATTCAATAGTGAAGCCATTGGGTCCTAGGTTTTCTTTACTGAGAGACTTTTCATTATGGCTTTGATCTCGTTACTTATTTATTGGTCCATCCAGGTTTTGGATTTTCCTAATTTAATCTTGGTAGGTTTTATGTATCTGGAATTTGTCCATTTCTTCTAGATTTTCCAGTTGATTGGCATATACTTGTTAATAGTAGTCACTAATTATCTTTTGACTTTCTGTAGTAGCAGTTGTGATATCCTTTTTTTCATTTCTGATTTTATTTGAATCTTTTTTTTTTTTTTTTTTTTTTTTGGAGACAGAGTTTCACTCTTGTCGCCCAGGCTGGAGTGCAATGGCGTGATCTTGGCTCACCACAACCTCCGCCTCCCGGGTCCCAGTTCAAGCAATTCTCCTGCCTCAGCCTCCTGAGTAGCTGGGATTACAGGCATGTACCACCGTGCCCTGCTAATTTTTGTATTTTTAGTAGAGACAGAGATTCACCATATTGGCCAGGCTGGTCTCAAACTCCTGACCTCATGATCTGCCTGCCTTGGCCTTCCAAATTACGCCTGTAATTCCAAAGTGCTGGGATTACAGGCATAAGCCCCCACGCCAGGCCCCTCTCTGTTTTTCTTAGTCTGGCTGAAGTTTTGTCAATTTTGTTTAACTTTTTCAAAAAATGAACTTTTTGTTTCATTGAACTTTTATGTATGTTTTCAATTTCATTTATTTCTGCTCTAATCTTTATTTCTTTTCTTCTATTACTTTGGGGTTTGGTTTGCTGTTGTTTTTCTAGCTCTTTAAGATGCGTTGTAAGCCAGGCACGATGGCTCATGACTGTAATCCCAGCATTTTGGGAGGTCAAGAAGGGTGGGTCACCTGAGGCCCAGAGTTCGAGACCAGCCTGGCCAGTGTGGCGAAACCCCATTTCTACTAAAAATACAAAAATTAGCTAGGCATGGTGGCACACACCTGTAATCCCATCTACTCAGGAGGCTGAGGCAGGAGAATCATTTGAACCTGGGAGGTGGAGATTTCAGTGAGCCAAGATCACACCACTGCACTCCAGCGTGGGTGACAAAGTGAGACTCTGTCTCAAAAAAAAAAAAAAAAAATTGTTTATTTGAAGTTTTTCCTCTTTTTAGATGTAGGCAGTTATAGCTATAAACTTACCTTTTTTAGTTGCTGTATCCCATAGGTTTTTGTATGTCGTGTTTTGATTGTCATTTGTTTCAAGAAATTTTTCATTTTCCTTCTTAATTTCTTAATTGACACACTGGTCATTCAGGAATGCATTGTTTAATTTCCATGTGTTTGCATTGTTTCCAAAATTCCTCTTGTTTTCTAGTTACATTCTATTGTGGTCAGAGAAGATGCTTGATATGATTGCAGTTTCTTTGAATGTTTTAAGACTTGTTTTGTGATCTAACATATGGTCTATCCTTCAGAATGATCCATGTGCTGAGGAAAAGAATGTGTACTCTGCAGCCATTGGATGCAACATTCTGTAAATGTCTATTAGATCCATTTGTTCTATAGTGCAGATTAAGTATGGTGTTTCTTTATTGATTTTCTGTCTGGAAGATCTGTCCAATACTGAAAGTGGGGTGTTGAAATCTCCAGCTATTACTGTATTGAAGCCAATCTCTTTCTTTAGCTCTAGGAATATTTCCTTTATATATCTGGGTGCTCCAGTGTTAGGTGCATATATATTTAAAATTATGTCCTCTTGCTAAATTGACCCCATTATCATTACATAGTGACCTTCTTTGTCTCTTATGGTAGTTTTTTTCTTGAAATATGTTTTGTCTAATATAAGTATAGCTACTCCTGCTCTCTTTTGGTTTCCATTGGCATGGATTATCTTTTTCCAACCTTTTGTTTTCAGTCTATGCGTGTCTTCATAGGTGAAGTGTGTTTCTTGTAGGCAACAGATCAGTGGGTCTTGTTTCTTCATCCATTTGGCCAGTCTGTTTTTTGATTGGAGAGTTTAGTCCATTTACATTCAATGTTGTTATTGATAAGTAAGAATGTACTCTTGCCATTTTATTATTTGTTTTCTGGTTCCTTTGTAATCTTCATTTTTTTCTTACTGTCTTCCTCTAGTAGAGGTGATTTTCTCTGGTGATATGATTTAGTTTCTTGCTTTTTATTTCTGTATATCCATTGGATGTTTTTTGATTTGAGGTTACCATGATGCTTTCAAATACTATCTTATAACCCATTATTTTAACCTGATAACAACTTAGCACTATTTGCATAAACAAGCAAAAAAAACACTAATAAAAGTCTATGCCTTAACTTCATCCCCCTCCTTTTAAAATTTTTGTTATTTCTATTTATATCTTATAAATCTTAACTGTCTTGAAAAGTTGTCATAGTTATTATTTTTGGTTGGTTCATCATTTAGTCTTTCTACTTAGGATAACAGAAGATTACACAGTACACTTTCAGTGTTATAATATTCTGTATTTCTCAGTGTACATACTATTACCAGTGAGTTGTGTACCTTCGGGTGATTATTTATTGTTCGTTGATATTTTATTTTATTTCTGGTTGCAGTATTCCTTTTAGCATTTCTTGTAGGACAGGTCTGGCATTGATGAAATCTATCAGGTTTGTTTATCTGGGAAAGTCCTTATTTCTCCTTCATGTTTGGAGGATGTTTTTGCTGGATATACTATTCTAGGGTAAAAGTGTTTGTTTTTTTCAGCACTTTAAATATGTCATGCCACTCCCTCCTGTAAGGTCTGTAAGGTTTCCACTGAAAAGTCAGCTGGCAGTTATTGGAGCTTTATTGTATGTTATTTCTTTATTTATTTTCTCTGGTGCTTTTAGGATCTTTATCTTTGACCTTTGGGAGTTTGATTATTAAATGTCTTGTTGCAGTATTCTTTGGGTTAAATTTGTTTCATGTTTAATAACTTTCTTGCACTTGGATATTGATATCTTTCTCTAGGTTTGGGAAGTTTTCTGTTATCCATTTGAATAAACTTTCTACCCCTAATTCATTCTGTACCTCCTCTTTAAGGCCAATGAGTCTTAGATCTACTCTTTTGAGGCTGTTTTCTAGATCCTATAGTTGTGCTTTATTGTTTTCTGTTCTTTTTCCTTTGGTCTCCTCTGACTGTGTATTTTCAAATAGCCTGTCTTCAAGCTCATTAATTCTTTCTTCTGCTTGATCAGTTCTGCTATTAAAAGACTTGGAATTCCTCAGTATGCCAATTGCAAGTTTCAGCTCCAGAATTTCTGCTTAATTCTTTTTAATTAATTCAATCTCTTAGGTACATTTATCTCATAGAATTCTGAATTCCTTCTGTGTTATCTTGAATTTATTTAAATTTCCTCAACACAGTTATTTTGAATTTTCTGTCTGAAAGGTCACATGTCTCTGTTTCTTTAGGATTAGTCTCTGTTGGTTTATTTAGTTTATTTGGTGAGGTCATGTTTTCCTGGATAATATTGATGCTAGTAAATGTTCTTTAGTGTCTGGGCATTGAAGGGTTAGGGACTTACTGTAATCTTCACTGTCTGGGGTTATTTGTAGCTGTCCTTATTGGGAAGACTTTCCAGATATTTGAAAGGACTTTGGTATATTGACCTAAGCTGTACCTGCCTGAGGGGGTAACCCAAGCCTAGTAACACTGTCATTCTTGAAGATTTGTAGAGGTACCGCCTTGATGGTCTTGGACAAGATCCAGAATTCTCTGGTTTTCTGGGCAGAGACTCTTGTTCTCTTCCCTTAACTTTCTCCCAAACATACAGAGTCTCCATTTCTCTTCTGAGCCAGCTAAAGCTGAGGGTGGTGTGACACAAGCACCTCTGTGGCCACTACCAGTATGACTGTACTGCGTCAGACCTGAAGCCAGCACAGCACTGGGTGTCCTCCAAGGCCAGCTGCAACCACTCCCTGACTACTGCCTATGTTCACTCAAGGCCCTTGGGCTCTATAATCACCAGGTGCCAAAGCCAGTCAGAACTTTGTCCTTCCCTTCTGGGCAGGGACATTGCCCAAGCCCCAGGTGGGTCCAGAAGTGCCATCTGGGAATCGGAGACTAGAGTTAAAAACCCTTAGAAGTCTACTTGGTGTTCTATTGTATTGCAGCTGAGCTGACACTCAAACTACATGATGCAGTCCTTCTCACTTTTCCTTCCCCTTTCCAAAGGGAGAGCAGCCTAACCCCACAGCCACTGCCACCCCAAGCCACAAGGAGTACTACCAGATTACTGCTGATGTTCCCTTAAGGCACAAGGTTTCTTAAATCAGCTTGTCGTGAATGCTGTCTGGCCTAAGACTCACCCTTCAGGACAGTGGGCTCCCCTCTGGCCCATGGCAGGTCCTGAAATGCCATCTAAGAGTCATGTCTTGGAATTGAGGGACCCCAAGAGCCCTCTTGGTGCTCTCCCCTCCTGTGGCAGTGTTGGTACCTAAGGCGCAAGACACTTTTCCCTCTGCTTTTCTGTTGCCACTATAGCTGGGAAAGTGCTGAGTCTCATCTGAAGCCAGCAGATCTCAGAGGCTTACCTAAGGCCCTCAGTATAATAGTTGGGTATCACTCCTAGTTATTCAGGGCCCAAGGGCTCTCCAGTTAATCCTGCCCGGACTAGATTCTTTCTGTGAAGGCAATGGGTTCCATTTTGGCCTAGTGTGTGTCTAGAAATGTCATCTGAGAGCTAGGGCCTGGAATAGGGGCCTCATGACTCTGAATGGTATCCTATTGTGCTGTTGCTGGGCTGGTATTTTAGATGTAATAAGATACAGTCCTCCCCACTCTTCCCTTTCCTCTCCTCAAGTGGAAGGAAGAGGTCTCTCTTGGGACCATGAGCTATGTAGCTTGGGGTTAGGGAAGGGGTGACGCCAGCACTCCCTTAAGTGCTCCAGCTGGTGTCTCGTATGTCCCCTCCAAGTCCACTGTCTTGGTGTAATTCAGCACTAGGACTTGCCTAAGAGTTGCAGTCCTTATAGCCTAGACTGTCTTTCAAGTTTACCTGGAGACCCAGAGCACTGTTGACCCCAGTGGCAAGGTTTACAGGCACTCAAGTTCAGACTGCTGGGATCAGTGATTCCCCTCTGGCTACGGTTGGTTTAAATGTTCCTTCCATGGACAGGCATCAGCTGAGTGTGGTCTGGTTTCCCTTTCTGCTCTAACAGGACAGCACTGAGTTCATTGCCTCACAATTGATGTGTTCTCTTTCCCGCAGCGCCCAGCGATGCCTGGCTTATTTCACTTAGCATAGTGTTCTCCAAACCCATCCACATTATCACAAATGATAGTATTTCCTTCCGTATAAAGATTGAATAACATTTCATTCGTATATATACCTCATCTTCTTTATTCATTCGTTGATGGACCCTTAGGTTGATTTCTTAAGATGACTATAGTGAACAGTGCTACAATAAAGATAACTGTGCAAACATCTCTTCAACAAACTGACTTTTGAGTAAATATCCAAAAGTGTAGTTGCTGGATTGTAAGTCTTCATTTCTTTAGGGTCAGTTGCTAGTGCTTTATCTTGTTCTTTTGGTGGTGTCATGTGTCCCTGATTGTTCTTGACTCATGTGGCCATGCATTCATGTCAGAAAGGGACTGATTTGAGTCTTTGCCGACTTGCTTTGGTTGGGCAAGTACTTCACCAGTCAACCTATCCAGAGATTCTGGCCAGGCTATCTGTTATGGCCCATGGGCAGCCTTGCTTCTTGTGTTCTTGGGCAGGCGGGCCTGGTGCCTAGGTCTATGAGGCTAGATTCACTGGAGTAGACCTGTTGATGAGGTCTATGGGAACTGATCTAGTGCTGGGGTACATACAGGCTTTGACTGTGAATCTGCAGGGTCTAGCCAGGCAATGGGATGATCCTGGCATACAAGTCCACTGGGAGAGACCTTGGCTCTGAGTCTGTAGGGCCAGGTCTGGGTCCTGAGTCTGCAGGGGCTAGCCTGGTACTGGGTCTACTAGGACAGGTCTGAACCTTGGGTCTGCTGGAGCATGGGTTTGTAAGAACTGGCCTGGCACTGGATAGGCTGAGAGCCTGTGTCCACACATACCAGCTTGGGACTGGGGTTTGTGGGGGCTGACCTAGTGCTAGGGCAGGCATAGAGCCTGGGACCATGGGGGCCAGCCTGTTGCTGGGAAAACCTGGAGGCTGGGTCTATGGATGCCAGCCTGGAGTCTGGGACTGCAAAGGCCAACCTGGAGCTAACACAGACTGGTTCCTGAGGCAGCAAGTGTCAATCTGGTGCCTGAGGCCAGGTGTGTCTACCTGGTGCTGGGGTGGGCCTGAAACCTGGGGTTATGTGGGCCAGCCTGCACTGAGCTGCTCTGGAGCTCGGACTGCCAGGGCCATCCTGGTACTGGGGTCAATGGCTGCCAATCTAGTGCTGGAGCAGGCCTACAGGATGGGTCTGCATGTACTAGCCTGAAGTCTGGGGTTGTGTAGGCCCAGCCTGGCACTGGGGCAGAGTGGGTCCCTGGTCTGCAAGGGCTGGCTGGAGGCTGGGTCCTGTGAATTCTGGCTTGAGGCTGGGGAGGACCTGGAAACCAGGTCTACGAAGGCTGGTCTGGAGTCTGGGGTTGCAGGGCCAGCCTGGAGCCTGAGGCTGCTGGTGCCAGCCGGGTGTTGTGGGCAGTCTGGAGCCTCAGGTCACTGGGGCCATCCTGGCAGTGGGACAGGCCTGGAGCCTGAGAATAGTCTGGAGCCTGAGGCTGCAAGTGCTAAACTGGTGCTAGGGCAGGTCTGGAGCTAGGGTCCATGGGTGTCCCATTGATGACTAGGGCTGCAGGGACTGGCCCAACACTGGAGGGAGCCTGAAGCCCAGGGCTATAGAGGCCAGCCCAGCACTGGGAACAGTCTGGAGCATGGAGCCACTGGGGACAACCCAGCCCTGGGGTAGGTCTGAGAGAATAAGTCCACTGGCACCAAGGTAGGCCTGCAGGCAGCTCCATGGGGTCTTGTCTGGAGCCTAGATCCAGTAGGGTCTGCCTGTCACTGGATGGATCTGAGGACTGAGTCCTCGGGGCCATCCTGGAGCCTGACTGCGGTGTTTGGCCTGGCATTGGAACCGTTCCAGAGCCTGGGGCTGCTGAGGCGAGCCTAGAAATCGGGCCCAGAAACAAAATCCAGTGAGGGGCCTGGGGCTGCAGGAACCTGCCTGCTACTTAGATGGGCTTAGAGGCTCAGTCTGCGGGTACTGGCCTGAAATCTGGGCAATAGGGGTCTAGCACTGGGTTTTACTGGAGCAGGCATGGTGTTGGGGTCCGAGGTACCATTCTGGTGCTCACCTCCCTCTCTATCCTGCATGCGGAAGGTATCTTTCTCCATGTCATTCTACCCAGGGTTGGAGGGAGGGTGGCATGGGTCCTTTTTGTAAAACTCTTTCCTATCCTCTTCACAGCGTCTTTTCTCATTTCTGTGCAACATTCAGGTGCTGTAATCTCTCATTTGGTTTCCTTAGCTCTTGTGAGTGTATTTTCATGCATGGATAGTTCTTTAAATTGGTGTTTCTGTGAGGGGTGAGCATTGGAAAGTCCCATTCTGCTATCTTGCTGATGTCGTTCCCCAAACTAATTATACTGTAGATTTTTATCTAACTTTAAGTGATATATCACTTCACATATAGTGTAAGAAGCTTACAACAGTATACTTCTAGTTCTCCTCTCCTGGCCTTTGTGCTGATGTCATATGTTTTACCTGTACATATACACACAATACATTATTACTTACGCTTTTTAAAATTTTTTTGAGACAGTTGTGCTCTGTCACTCAGGCTAGAGTGCAGTGGTCCAATCTCGGCTCACTGCAATCTCTACCTCCCAGGTTCAAGCGATTTCTGCCTCAGGCTCCTGAGTAGCTGGGATTACAGATGCCCACCACCATGCCTGGCTAATTTTTGTATTTTTAGTAGAGACAAGGTTTCACCACGTTGGCCAGGCTGGTCTTGAACTCCTGACCTCAGATGATCCGCCCCCACCCCAATTGGCCTCCCAAATTGCTGGGATTACAGGCGCGAGCCACCATGACTGGTCTTACTTATTATGCTTTAAACAATTGTCTAGGAGAGATTTCAACAATGAGGAAACGTCTTTATATAATTTACTTATGTAGTTATAATTGCTGGTACTCTTTATTCCTTTGAATAGATCTGTATTTCCATCTGGTATCATTTTGCCTTCTGATTGAGAAACTTTCTTTATATTCCTTTGATATTTCTTATAGTGCAGATTTGCTGGTGATGAATTATTTTACCCTTTTCATGTCTTATAAACTTCATTTTTGAAAGGTATTTTCACTGGGCAAAGAATTCTAGATTGACAGCTTTTTTTGCTTCCAGTACTTTAAAGATGTCGCTCCACTCTTCTGGTTTGCATTGTTCCTGAAATAAATCTGCTGTCATCCTTACCTTTGTTCTTATGTATGCAATGTGTCTATTTTCTCTTTGTGATCCTAACATTTTTCCCTTATCACTGATTTTAAGCAATTTGATTGTGATGAGTATTGCTGTATTTTCCTTGTTTCCTGTGCTTGCGTTTCATTAAACCTCTTGGATCTGTGGTTGAATCAAAACTGGAAAATATTTGGCCATTATTTTATTTTTTCTTTACCTTCCTCCCTCAGGGACTCCAATTACACATACATCAGGATGCTCAAAGTTGTCCCAGAGCTCACTGGCGTTACTTGGTTCCAGTGTTTTTTAAAAGTGTTTCCTTTTGGATAGTTTCTATTGTGCCTTCATATTCACTAATTTTTCTCTCTGCAATGTCTAATCTGCTGTGAATCCGGTGTATTTTTTTTATCTCAAACATTATAGTTTTCATTTCTGTAAGTTTGATTTGAATCTGTGTGTCTTCCCTGTCTCTTCTTAACATTGAATTGTTTCTCTAGCTTCTTGAACACATGAAATAGTTATAATGCTATTAATTTTATCATCTGTGTTATTTCTAGATCTGTTTTGATGTATGTTTTCCCTCATTATGGTTTGTATTTACCTAGTTTTCATGTTTTTTTAATGTCAAATATTGTGAATTTTACCTTGTTGAGTGTTGGACATTTTTGTATTCCTACAAATATTCTGGAGCTATGTCCTCAGATAAAATTTAGCTATTTGGGAAACAATTTGGTCATTTCCTTTTTAGCGTTTTTAGGCAGGACCATGATAGTGTTTATCCTAGGACTAATTTTGTCTTGCTACTGCAGCAAAATCCTTGAGAGTACTACCTAATGCCCCATGAATTATGAGGTTTTCCAGCTGGTTCGTGAGAATATGAATGACAGTAGTCCCCCCACCTTATCTACAAGGGTAGATGTTCCAAGACTCCAGTGGATGGATGCTTAAAACTGCAGATGGTAACGAACCCTATATATGTGTTTTCCTTTCTATATATACGTATGATGCAGTTTAGGCCAGGCATGGTGGCTCATACCTGTAATCCCAGCACTTTGAGAGGCTGAGGGAGGCAGATTACTTGAGGTCAGGAGTTCAAGACCAGCCTGGCCAACATGGTGAAACCCCATCTCTTCTAAAAATACAAAAATTAGCCAGGCATGGTGGCACATGCCTGTGCTTCCAGCTACTTGGGAGGCAGAGGCATGAGAATCATCTGAACCAAGGAGGCAGAGGTTGCAGTGAGGCTGAGATCAAACCACTGCACCCCAGCCTGGGTGACTTGAGTGACTCTGTCTCAAAAAGTGTAATTTATGAATCAGGCACAGTAAAAGATCAACAATAATACAATTAATATACAGTAATAAAAGCTATGTGAATATGGTCTCTCCCTCTCTCAATTTCTTATTGTACTGTACTCACCAATTTTCAGACCATGGCTAACCACAGGTAACTGAAACCACGGAAAGCAAAGCCACAGATAAGGCGGGCCTGCTGAATTCCTAGCTTTGTGTGACTAGATTGTTACCTCTAATCCCTTTCAATGGCTATTGTCCTGGGTGCCAATAGTTTGCTCATACACATACACTGATCCCCCTTTCAGCTCAAATATTGAGGAGGGTCTTGATGTGGTTTGACTGTGTCTGCACCCAATTTCATCTTGAATTGTAGCTCCCATAATCCCCAAGTGTTGTGTGAGGGACTCAGTGGGAGGTAACTGAATCACGAGGGCAGATTCTTCCCATGCTGTTCTCGTGATAGTAAGTCTCACGAGATCTGATGATTTTTATAAAGGGCAGTTTCCCTGAACATGCTTTCTTACCTGCCACCATGTAAGATGTGCCTTTGGTCCTCCTTTTCCTTCTGCCATGATTGTGAGGTCTCCTCAACCATGTGGAACTATGAGTCCATTAAATCTCTTTCCTTTATAAATTACCTAGTCTCAAGTATGTCCTTATAGCAGTGTGAGAACAGACTAACACAGACCTTCTGTGCACCTCTCCCTATGCAGCTCTGTTGCCTTTGGCCTGCAAACTCTAGCCACATTCTATTCCCCAGACTTGCAGTTCTATCTTGGCAACTTGGAGAGACCATTAAGCTCTGCCTAGGTTCTCTTCCTGCCTGTGGCCTAGAAACTTTCTCAAGGTGGTAAGTTGGGACAATTAAAAATGCTCACCTCTCAGGGATCAGTCACTCCCTACCTCATGCTTAATGCCTTGAGAACCATTGTTTATATATTTTGTGTTCTTTTTTTCTTTTAGTTGTTTCAAGCTAGAAGGTGAATCTGGAGTCTCTTACTGCTTTTATCTGACAGAGAAAGTTCTCTTCCCTTTTTTCTGAAAGCTCCTTTGAGCCAGTTTTCCTTTAGGCATTGAGATGTCTCTCACAAGCTCATTTTTCTGACTGTTCTTGTCAATGGGCATATTCTGACCTCCCTTACTTAGGAGCAAACAAAGAGCCAAGACTCAGATTTGAGTTTTGGGTATAAGGTTAGTACTTCATGCAATAAACTTCAAATCTGTCTGGAGAAGGTATAGTGAGGTTAGCTCTTGCCCAACTAAATCTCAACATTGTGTGCTTTCTCTGTCTGGCTCTCCACTGTATCCCATTTCCTAGAATGGCTTTGGTATATAAGGTATTCAGTAAATACTTACGAATGAATAAACTGCCTAATGGCTTGCAAAGTCTCTAACAGTTAAAACATTTTATCCAATTAAAAATCTCAACTGTCAAAAACAGTATCAAAGAATGCCAGAGCAGTCTATTTAAACAGATCAAACTAAAATAAAACTCTAACAAATAACATTTATTTTTCTTTTACATACATATTTCACAACCTGAACATCACATCATCTTCAGAGAAAGTTACTTTTATGCCATTGTATTTACTATTTACCACAGGCATTAAACATTCTCATTAACATAAGACAATTTGCTGGTAAACATTTAAACACACAGACATTAGTTTCAGTATATCAACATATTTTTGGTCATAACCAAGGAAATACATCAAAGTAATGACAACATTGGCTAATATTTTACAAGCAAATATTTAACTCTGCATAGTTTATACAATAGGCTGTGGCAATAAATAATATCACCAATCTCATCAACTATTAACTGGCCACAAGAAGCCTAACATTCATTTTAATTATGGTATGAAATGCTCTATTGGTGTAGTTTCAACATATCCTTAAATGTTGTGGGTGTTTAACTTTGAATACACGAAAAGAAAACGTACTAAACTGGACTAAGAAGGTGTGTTTGGTTAACTACAAATATGTCATGTTCACATAGTACATTCCTAACATGAAGGCAAATATTTAAATAGAAAAACTAGCAGTCCAAAAAATGTAAATGTGCAAATTGTGAGGAAAACATTGCATTTAAATTTGCACTCATTTGCAAGTTACAGTACTAGCTCAGTATAAACACTAACAGGAAAAATATTCAGCAGGAAAGAATGGAAATAACCTCTCCCAGCAGAGAACTGGTCACCGCGCACTGCTCCACAGCTAAGAAAGTTTTCCTGGTGGTCTAGCGCTCCTAACACCTTATGATTATCCTTCATTCAAAAGAGGAGGAGACTGCAGGCATGCTTCAGTCAGTGGTAAGAACAGGAAGAAAAACCCAAATCAGCAACATTTTCTTCCTTAATTTGGTATAAACGTCCTTTTCATTATTTCAAGTTACTAATTTGCTAATCTCAAATGTTTTTTGAATCAGGTTTGCTAAATGCTGTAAAGAATAGCTATCCTTCATACAATACTAGGTTTTATTTTTTTTTAGTATGTCAGCATAATAAGGTACATGCACATTCATTCCACCAACCTGTATAGATAATACTCAGCTTGGGTCATATTCCAATTCTACACAGAGATTCTCTGTTTTCAATGTTAACTGCTTAGAAAGCAGAATTGCCTAGTGATTACTGTACTGTGCCTTTTAATTGAAATGGATATAAAAATAAAACCCCAATCTTTAAATCTACAGAATGTCAAGAATTCTGTTAGGGATGTTAAAAGCATTGGGCAAAACCCTGGTTTTCAGCGTGCCATCTGCACCACAGGAGAAGATCCGATTGCCCTGGATGATGTCAATCTGCATGACTCCGGCCCCAATGTTTCGAAATATGGACTGCTTAGCATGTTCACTTTTAAATGAATGAATTAGGCCATGGCCTGTCAATCTCCAAACCTGGTGCAAAACAAAGAGTTAAAAATACATTACGAAAAGACCAAAAGCAAAAACATGGCCCTTCTGCTCCCTTGGTCCAAGTGATCTCACTAAAGCCCAACCTTTCCCACCCACTGCCTCTTTCCTAAGAGCTTATCTCAGTGGGAAATAATATCACTCCCACGATGCATTTACTGTCCTCCTTTCACATTTTTCTTCACATCCTCTCATAGTTTCATGTTAACCATATGTAGCCCGTCTCTAATTCAATTAACTATTTGAGTTAATTCGGTTAAATGTGTTCCTCATGCTGAGCTAGGCCCTAAGACTATGTAAAAGTAGTGTGGTACAGACAGTCCCCTACTTACGATGGTGTGACTTAAGACTTTTTGACTTTATGACAGTGTGAAAGCAATACGCATTCAGTATGCTCCTTGGCTTATCCTGATGTTAGTCTCAATAAACTCACAGTAAGTTGAAAATATTAAGTTGAAAGTATGTTTTTCAACCTAACGATATTTTTAACTTATAATGGGTTTGTCGGGACATACTCCCACTGTAAGTCAAGGAGCATCTGCGCTAGCTCAATTAATGGAAATGCCACCTCCGCCACACACAAGAGTACTGAAGGAGAGAGGAGAAGCTTCTAAGCAGCCAAACTAATGTCATCAAAAATTTTCATGTATTAAACTCATACACTTTACTCAAAATAGAATGCTTTAAAGCTTTCTAATGACCTAAGTCCAAAGAGTTTGATAATCTCCTCATTGACCAGAACAGTTTAGAAAGAACCATACAGAAGCATAGGGAGGCGGTAGAGTGTTGAGACATTTGGTATCTCCACGAAGCTTTATTTCAAAGAATGTGGAGTTTTTGTTTTTTCTCTTTCCAATCAGTCTTTAGTACATTCCAACCTCTTGTACTGACTCACCTTTATGTTACCTTCTGCTGAACCTGTGGTAAAATATTCCTCATAGGGATCCAGGGCCAGAGCCTTAATAGCTGAGTCATGGGCCTGGAATGTGTGAATGAGCTGCCTTTGCCTGATGTCAAAAATGCAGACATGTCCTTTCCTACCCCCCGAGATCAGGAGTTGCTGTTTGGGTGCATATTGAAGTACTGTGGCACCATGATCATGGCATGTGAAACCTGAAGAAGAAAAACGTCAGAGACTTTCTCAAAACAATTTATCTTGGTAACTATGATGTCTAAATCCACATTTAAATACAGAAATTACTGATGCATTTTTCATTCTAAGGAACAATTTATTGTTTTGTAAGTCACTGAATTTCTGTAATCATATTAAAGAAAAACGTTAAGCAATATCAGAACAAATCTTTTATCCATAATCTCAATGTGAAATGAACACAGAGAGAAAAAGAAAGTTTGAACCTTAAGCCCTAAGTGATACTGCCTCATAAAAAGTATACAGAACAGCAGAGACCAAGCTTCTCAGAGCTGGTGAGTATTAACCCAACCAAGTGCTGTACCATACATGTTCTCTCATCACAACAACACGATGAGGAAATGTGTGAATGTTTTCAGTTACAAGTTAAGAAATTATCCTTCCCAGGAGTATTTGCATTTTAATATGATTAAGGATTCAAATTAACATGTAGAAAATCTGTAAGCAATGTTAACCACTGTTCACAGAATTCTGCAATAAAATTGAGAAGTAACGACATCTTTCAAAATGCATATCAGTGTATTAAAAGACTGAGAATCTTTCTGTAAAACAATTTACTTCATTTAACTAAACTTACTTGAGCATGGAGCACTTTTTGGGTGGTACTATGTGGAAGACAGAGTTAGGACACTAATTTGGCAAGTACTGTCTTAAAGGAATATTTAAATGGCACTATTTACATTTCTAGTCATTATCATAAGGTTAACCTTTGTTTTATTTTATGATTAGGGCCAGGTGTGATGGCTCATGCCCCTAATCCCAGTACTTAGGGAGGCAGAGGTGGGATGATAGCTTGAGCCTAGGAGCTTGAGACCTGTCTGAGCAATACAGTGAGACCTTGCTCTCCACAAAAAGGAAAAAAAAGACAAAATGTATTTTATGATTAGGTTCAATTCTTTAAAATATGCTCTTTTCTATTAAGCTCAATGAATACTTTGCAACTAATCTCTTAAATAGCCTTGTTAGTAGTACCACTATCCATACCATATTTTCTGAATAGAATACAATATAAAGACTATTTTGGATTTCTGAGACCATATATCTTTAACTCAGCAAGAAAGCCAGATATGCTAATTAAGTATTTCTCCATTTTCAACCTGACAATAAACACTCACTGGATTCACTAATTAAAACAAGAAAGCATTCCTTCATGGTGTATTATTCCTTCATGGTATATTTTTAAAAATCATAGACCTTAACTCACCATGAATGAGGCTGTTTCCGGGTGATATTAATGTGTCCCAGAGGCAAACATTTCTTTTAAAGAAACACAATAACAAAAATATATCATAAACAATTGTTCTAAGTCACCACCAGGGACAACCTGTCTTTCAAATATTTTGCTTATTCATTCTTATCTTTTTTGTTCACTCACACCTATAGAGACTAGTGATTCCCAACTAGGATGGGGGTAGGGACAAACTCCACAGTTCCATCTTATATGGTCCTGCCTGTCTCTGCATCCTCTACCCCATCTCCTTTCCATTATCACTCCAGGAAACTGATATGACTTCCTGAGTATAAGGAATGCTTTTATATCCCCAGGTGGTAGCCACTGTAGGGAAACGAGATGTTTTTCCTGGGCACGTGTTGCTAATGAAAACTATGTGAGGTCAAAATAAATGTTGAGAATGACGGGGACAGTGTCAAATGCCTGTTAGTCCCTGAATCCTCATCTCTCACCTTATACAAAAATCAACACAAGATGGATCAAACTTAAATCTAACACCTGAAACCATAAAAATTCTAGAAGATAACATCGAAAAAACTACTCTAGACAATGACTTAAGACAAAGAATTCATGACCAAGAACCCAAAGGCAAATGCAACAAAAATAAATAGGACCTAATCAAAATAAAAAGCTTCTGCACAGCAACAGTAAACAGGCAACCCGCAGAGTGGGAGAAAATACAATGCATATATCTGACAAGGGACTAATATCTAGAATCTACAAGGAACTTAACAAAAAAATCCCATCAAAAGTGAGCCAAGGACATGAATAGACAATTCTCAAAATACAAATGGGCAACAAACATGAAAAAAGGCTTAAAACCACTAATTACCAGGAAAAAGCAAATTAAAACTCCAATACGATACTACCTTATTCCTGCAAGAATGGCCATAATTAAAAAACCAAAAAATAATAGATATTGGCATGGAGGTGGTGAAAAGGGGACACTTCACTGCTGTGGGAATGTAAACTAGTACAACCACTATGAAAAACAGTATATGGAGATTCCTTAAAGAATTATAAGTGGAACTACCATTCAATCCAGCAATCCTACTACTGGGTATCTACCCAGAAGAAAAGAAGTCATTATATGAAAAAGACACTTGCACACTCCTGTTTATAGCAGCACAATTCACAACTGCAAAACTATGGAACCAACCTAAATGTCCATCAACCAACAAGTGGAAAAAGAAAATGTGGTACATATATACCATGGAATACTTCATAAAAAGGAATGAAATAATCACATATGCAGCAACCTGGATGGAGTTAGAGACCATTATTCTAAGTGAAGTAACTCAGGAATGGAAAATCATGTGTCATATGTTCTCACTTATAAGTGGGAGATAAGCTATGAAGATGCAAAGGATCAGAATGATATATAATGGACTCTGGGGACTTGGGAGGGGTGGGAGGAGGGTGAGGGATAAAAGACTACACATTGGGTACAGTGTACACTGCTCAGGTGATGGGCGTACCAAAATCTCAGCAATTGCCACTGAAGAACTTATCCATGTAACCAAACACCACCTATTCCCCCAAACCTCCTACAATAAAATAAAAATGTTGAAAATGATGGTGACAGTATCAGATGCTTGTTAGTCCTGGAGAAACTAACAGTGTTAACAGTAGTAGTTTTAAAAAGACTGAATAGCTTTAAAATAAAAATTACACATATTAGGAATAACCTTCATTTTCGCTTTTCTCCTTTTGGTAAGAAAAAACACTCTGAAATAAGAATTACGTAACAAAGTTTTTTTTTTTTTTTTTTTTTTTTTTTAATGCCTAGAGTGGAAAAATCCTACCAATAGAAATCCATACTTTTAGCAAGAATACTTTTCTAACATTTTTATATTTCTTGCTTTGCTTTTCTGTCAACCTACCTATTGTCATTGGAGTGTCCAGATGTGGCAACTAGACTTGAAGAGGTAATAAATGCAAAGTCACTTGTGGCTTTACTGTGGCACTGCCAACTCTACGAAAAACAAAGTGCAACTGATGTTATTTTATCATCAGATAAAATTTGATACAGTACTAACATAGTCTGCTAATAACATACTATATGCATGACCTAAGAACAGTTTTTAAAAACTCAGTCTAGAATAAAAGAATAAGCGATAGTACGAGGGTTAACCATGTGTATATTTGGCTACTGTCCAATAATTTTTAATAACTGGAGTTGGTAAAAACAGAATTAGAGGTCATGTTTTTTAGATTATGTAAGAATAGGACATCAAAGTACATGAACCTACCTAAGCCCTGTCAATTTTAGTGCTAATGATCTCAAATACATGTAATAAGCTTTAATAATAAGCCACAAAGGAAATGCTTACAGACCCAACTAGTCTTAGGACGTCAAGGTATTTTAAAATATATAATGCATGCTTTTCTGTCTGGAATTAGAGTGGTGCAGATCTGACTGAAGACAAAAGTATAAATTCAAGATTACTTCCATTTCTGCATAGACAAGGTACAGTCTATACTGTACTAATTTAAGAGAAATATCTTATACACATAATTAAGAACATATCTATAGTTTAGAAAACTTGTTTAAAGTATCTGGGTAATCTATCTGGTCCCAAGAGGTTCAAGGCTTCCTGAACCTCCCTGCATATATGTGAAGCCTGAAGTTTCACACAAGACAATGTCACCTTCCACCCTCTCCCGTGTTCCCTTCCCCCACCGTATCTCCATCAGGTAAAGATCTACTTGTCTTCATCACCAAGTATTTTGTAGTCCAATTTGGATTAATAAGGTGGCTCACTGGGATTGGCTATTTTATAATCTGGTAAGCACAATTCTGGAACAAATTGGAATAGATGTTTGGAACCTGATTCTTTTTTTGAGACGAAGTCTCACTCTATTGCCCAAGCTGGAGCGCAGTGGCACAATCTCGGCTCACTGCAACCTCCGCCTCCTGGATTCAAGTGATTCTCCTGCCTCAGCCTCCCAAGGTGCTGGGATTACAGGCATGAGCTACCGCACCCGGCAGAACCTGATTCTTAATGATAGAATTTTATGGTGTGTATATTAAGAAGATAGAGTTTTCAAAATGGATAAAAGTATAATAAAAAACCCCAAGTTGTACCATATACAGGGAGAGCCCCAGAAATTTTTAAAATATAATGACTGCACTTCAAGGTGAAAAGCAAGGGTTTTTGTTTTTCAGGTCATTTCAGTCTAAAACTAGGGTAAGGATGGGTGCTGCTGTTAGGCTGGGATTGCTGAACAAGATCATCCTTTTCCCAGTAGGACCACCAATGAGATTCACTGTCTGAAACGGGCACTTCATGAACAAACAAAGTGTTGTCTATATGCTCCCTGGAAACATTAGTGATACTTACCATATAAGGTTTAGGATTTGATGCAGTTTGGTTAACTTGCCAGATACTCAGAAAACCCTCTCCATCCGCAACACCACACTGTAAGAACAGTATAACTACTAAACACATGTTCTTAGCATCCACAGCAAAGGTAAAAACATGGAAAGATGATTCACTAAGGCCCTACTAAACAAATATTCTGCCCCTAACTGTTTCTGTTGCTGTCATTCCCAAAAAGTCCAAGTGCTAAAAAATTCCTTGTCACTTTTTTTTTTCTTTGAGACAGGGTTTCACTCTGTTACCCAGGCTGGAGTGCAGTAGTGCAGTTATAGCTTACTATAACCTCAAACTCCTGGGTTCAAGGGATCCTCCAGGCTCAACCTTCTGAGTAGCTAGGACTAGGCACATGCCTGGGCTAATTTTTAAAAATTTTGTAGGGATGCGGCCTCCCTTTGTTGTTTAGGTTGCCTCAAATGCTGGAGTTCAAGCAATCCTCCTGCCTTGGCCTCCTAAAGTGTTGTAATTACAGGTGTGAAAAACTGTGCCTGGCCCTTCCGTCACTTCTTAACTGCTTACCTGTTTCACTGTTTTCCTCTAACCTCTCACTGATGAAATTTAGTAAGAAACTAGGTTTCTTCTCAAGAACTTGACTGTGCTTATAGGAATCACCAACACACTCAACAGAGGCAGTTTTTTTACTCTCACAGTATATTTAGTATCTTTAAATAGATGATCAATCCATACTAAATTTTGTAGATTTTTGCTTCTATTGGAAGAAAAGAGAGTATATGAATAGACACCAAAAAACTGCCTGCTCAGTTTAAATCCAGGGTCAATGAATTCATTTTTCAATGTACTTTTATCACTTACTCCTTAAATATCCACAATTATTTTCAGATGAATTTAGCAGAAGCCCCCAGAAACTAACCTTGTTGCCTTGTGAATTAAAATATAATCTAGTAACTCTTGCATTGCCAGCTTGACGAAAGCAGACAAGTTGCTGAGGTCGCGTCCATTCAAACATTCGTACACTGCCGTCCTGAGCACCTGTAAGATCTGAAACACAAGAGAAAAAGCAGGAAATAGGAAATTAAAGAGTTCCAATATTCTCTATTCTATAAATCAACCTCCAAATGAGGACAGTTACAATTATTAGGTCATAAATACTTACAGTATTGATGGACTGGGTGTGAAGTCATTCTCTTAACATTATGTAGATTCCTTTTCATAAGCTTTAAAAGAAAATTTTAAAATTTTTATTTTGTGTATTCAGAAGAGATGAGGAAGGATATGCTTCAGGATAAATTCTGACATTTATTCTCTTACGCCCTGCTTATTTCTGAGATAAAGCCTGTTATGGATGTTCCGAACCACTACATAGAACAACTGTCTGAAGAGGCTGAGGAAGCAGACACTTGCTGGTACAGCCCTGGCCTGTGAGGTTACCAAGGAGCTTCATCTCATAATAAAGGAACTCTTCCTCAAGTGCTCCTCCCTGAGGACATTCAGGAGCACCTCCAGATGCTTCAGAGCAGAACATGAGAATGGGACCCCTCCAGCTACAGTGACAAGAACGTTACTGACGTGCTTTCAAACACTTAGAAGTAGACATGAATTCCCCTTTAACTTTGCTTTACCATTTCGTATCTGTTTATTCATCTATAAAATGATAATGGAGCATAATAATAGCACCTAACACCTAGGATTGTTGTGAGAAAAAGCATGCATCTGGCACTAAGAAAGTCGTATGAGGCCAGTGAGCTGGCTCATACCTGTAATCCTAGCACCCTGGGAGGTTGAAGCGGGTAGATCAGTTGAGCCCAGGAGTTCGAGACCAGCCTGGACAACATGGTGAAATGCCATCCCTACAAAAAATACAAAAATTTGCCAGGCGTGCTGGCATGCACCTGTAGTCCCAGCTACTTGGGAGGTTGAGACAGAAGGATCAATTGAGCCCAGGAGGTCAAGGCTGCAGTGAGCCGAGATTGCACCACTGCACTCCAGCCTGGGCAACAGAGCTAGACCCTGTCTCCAAATAAAAAAGCCACAATAAATGTCAGCTGTCATTACCATGGCCTATCTACTGGTATTTGTGCCTGAACTTTAGGATCATTCCTATGTCAAAGTGATTCCAACTGATTTTTCAGAGAGTCCAAATCCAGAAATGATACCTATAAGTAAATAACATACCACACTAGCTCCAGTGCTAGTCTGTCCACTGCCCAGCCATGGCAGAGATGAAGGTGGATGCACCTGACTTGCTGAATAGGATGTTGCACTGGGTTGATAAAGAGTTGTAGTGGAACCACGATAATCAACATCATCTGAACTGTGAAAAACATTCATGTGTTACTGTGAAAGTTCCCTTTTCTCTTAACACAAATTCCAACTAAAAAGCTTTTTATGTACCCATAGGACAATCTTTATTTTAAAAACTAAATTAGCCATAAGAAAAACTTAGGTACAAGTCCTAATTGCCAATTTTAATACTGGTTAACTTTTTTCCCTTTTGGCAAAATATAAATTTAGTCTAATGTTGCTTGGGGACAACTTTATTGCTGCACAAGTTGAAACAAATGTTTGTTGTATTTAATATAGATTTGTTTTTATCTATGGAAAAAATATATATTCTCTTCAAGTACAGATATCTCAGTATCAAATTAACACCTTTAAAGAAATTTGAGTTTAAAGATTTCTTGGAGTAAGATATATAAAATGTGAAAGTAATTTTTGTGATGGATTGTATCAT
The DNA here is from genome assembly GCF_003255815.1 of Theropithecus gelada. Lineage (NCBI taxonomy): Eukaryota > Metazoa > Chordata > Mammalia > Primates > Cercopithecidae > Theropithecus > Theropithecus gelada. The sequence continues at coordinate 26,760,716 of NC_037674.1, forward strand.
AGTACCGGGTTATATCTACTCTGAAATGTGATATTAAATCCTAGTTATATCACATACTAACAAAAAAATTCAACAAAACAAGGAGAGAAACTATCATGGCACCATCCTCAAGCACATACAATTTCTAAGAGTCTGGAGAAAAGCAAGAGGGAGGGCAAACCATGAAGGAGAAACCTCAAAATAGGTAAGAATGGCAAAACACTCTTGGTGCAGTGTCCAAAGCTTTAATGAAAAGTAAAGCCGTCTATATTTTTATCTGTTTAAAAAAGGGTATGCTTATTAGGTAGTAAGAAACTCTGCAAAATTACTCAGTAAATGTGACTCAGTGTAATTAACATACTTATGTATACTGTTTTAATTATCCAGATCAAATTAATTTACTGAATATCATGAAGCCAAGTGTCAGGGATTATCCTGATTGAAATACTATCAATAGTATAGGGTTTAATGGAAGAAGTATAATTTATTCGGTTAATGTAGGCAAAGACTTTCATTGGCAGCTAAACCAATTATATTTGTCACCTACTCAAATGAAGAGAGAGATACATGTATACCTTTTGAAATAATTCAAATCATGTGCATAACCATTTAGTGGGTACTTCTTACAGAAAACTATATGTAAAAGTGACTATGAGACACCTTTTGGATTCTCTGTCATATTCTTCTCCGATCCATATATATGACTGACAGGCCAGTAGAGAAGTAACATCAAGTTCTTGAACATCATGTGTTGAAGCCAAAACAATTTCATTACAATTTGCCTATAAAGCAAAGGCAGAGTCAATGATTTAAGCAATTTCACTGAAGAGAAATACATTGTTTATAATGATGATAGCTTTTACCTTATTAACAGAAAATGCCATGATCATATCAGATTCCTTATGAATGACTTTCGCTTTTCCACCTGGATAGCCCAGATCAGCTTCAACCTAGAAAACATTAATCAGCAGTTTTAGTTGCGGCAGCACAGCTCTATTTAGAGTTATGCACATCCCATAAGATTTGAAAGCAGGATACGAAGAAAATGTAGCAGCAGCAGCGATAAAAAAGGGTAAGAGTAACTTTAATGTGTTGAAAACTAGCTTTGGAAAATTTGCTTAAATTCTCTGATGTCCTGTAATCACCCCAATTTCCATTGTGATGGTAAGATACTGATTAATTATAAAAGATGGCTAATATATTTTTATTAGTAATTTTTATTAGTAATTTATGTCTCTCTTAGCTCTTCCAAAAGTGCATATTCTGCAATAAGAATGTGCATACATTAAGAGGCACAGAGTGGAGTAAAAACCATAGAAAAACCAAAAAGAAACCACCCTTTGAAGTAAGGGTGATGAGACAGAAATAAGGAAAAGTTGGAAAGAGGGATAGTTTGAAAGGAATAAAAGAGACTGATGAGAGGAAGGTGCAATGGCTTAGGGTTTGTGATGGCAAGGAAAGAAAAGGCAGAATCGAGAGGAAAGATGAAACAGCCATGCTTAAAACAGAAAATGTGACAGAAGTGAAGATGGAATAGGGAGCAAGAAAGACAAGAACCAAGGGCAAGACAGAGCAAGCCAGATACAGTGAAGCATCTCCTCCCCTGTACCACTGAAGTGGTATGGGAGTACTACGAGTTCTCTGAGTAGTTAGCCAGTTGGGCAGGTCATGGTTAGTATCAGAGATGAGACGTTAGCTCCTTGAACTTTAAAGAATGAGCTAAATACAAGATCTTGGAATACTACCTTGATGTGGCAATCTTCTGCTACGCAGTTTTGGTTGACCTGCTCCACATGTTCTTCTATAGACTAAATACCACCACACCGTCACAAACACAAAACACATGCATGGAATGAAATTATAAAGACAGTGAAATATTTCAAGCTGAAATGGCCACTCCACCACTTAAAGATGATGAAAATGAATTTGCAAAATCAAGAAATTAAACTGAATAAAACAGTCATCAAATAAACACAACACAAAGCCAAAAGAGCAAAATTAATGTAACTATTACATACACACAAGAACATAAAAGCTATTTCAAAATAAAAATTAGTTATCTGTATACAGTTTTAAGAAATTTAAGTTACATAACTGGTAATCTAAAAAATTAAAGCCCACTTGTATAAGCAGATACACAAGATGCTATATAAATTCCTGCCCTATAGGGGTGGATTTCAAATATAAATTAAAATATTTATTTCTAAACATAGATTCAAAATACTGATAATTATTTCACTCTTATAAGGAATATGACTAATCACATGATTTTTCTCTAAGTAAATAAATGTTTAATAAAATCAGACATGGAAAAGAAATCACTCAGTGATTTGCTCCCAGGTTAATGTGGGGTCCTAAGGATGGCTGTAATCGGTAGTCATACTTCTGCTCTGCTGTGGAAACTCTGAAGGTTTGATCAGAGAAACAAACTCTTCCTCATACCTTTTCAGGTGACTGCCTCCCTTTCATCATGAAGGGCCATTCAAAATTTCTGACCGTGCCTCCAGGGACTCCCCTATGGCTGCTGTGGCTGATAAAGATGTATCCAAGAACACTTCCAAGGAATGGTCAATGTGTGGCACGGCTAACTCAGTGAAGGCCAAACTGCTGGAGAATCTATTTGTCTTAACTAGCCAAATTCACCAATCTGTTTCCCAAACACTTGTTTTGTGAAATATTTTTCTTTGATATCTTCAGTGAGTAAAAGATCTTATTCTTATAAATGTATCTATAACTTCATTTCTCAGGGATTTTTTAAAAATGCATCCAGCATTTTTAGGATTAACCTGCCAATTTTATTGGTCAATTTTCTGAATTTGCCAAATTTAGTGATTACCAAAATTCTATTTGACAATTTTAAAGATTTAAGCACTCTTACTGGATTGGGTAGAGTTTTAATAACTTTTGCATATTTCTGAAGCTAGCGACAAGTTTTTATTGTCCAGCAGCATTAACATTTTATTCATAATTTTTTTCTTAATGAAAACACCTTTTTTTCAGATCTGTGCTATTCAAAACAGCAATCACTAACCATACGTAACTATTTAGATTAATTGTAACCATTTAGACTAAAATTTAAAATTGTTTCTCAGTCACACTAGCCACACTTCAAGTACTCAGTAACCACATGTGGCTGGTGACTACTATGTTGGACTAGGCAGATACAGATTTCCATCATCACAGGAAGTTCTATGGGACAGTACCAGACAAGACAGTAATTCCATTGTTTTAAAATTAAAAAGGTACATGATAAAAATTCTTCCATCCTAACTCCCAGTTGCTTATATAGCACTTTAAGAAACATTCCATTTATCTCTGTCCTACTTCCCTGTTCGTGGGACCACTGCTGGAAGAAAAATAGAGAACACACAGAGACTAAGGGGCGGAGAGGGGGAGAATTAGTTAAGGAAGAAGCAAACTAGTGGGGAAGGGAAAAACAAGAATGGGAGGGTCCAAGAAACCCAGACACCTGGCTTCCCACAGCACTCTACACTCTGATAAGTCAACCAATCAAGCTGCTATCAATTTTACCAATATTTAAAACATACTTGTGATCAATCTTTAATTTTAATCATTTGAAGAATAAAACAGTCAGAAAATTGATCACTCAATGAACTGGTTTTCTGTGAATAACAGAGCCCCTAATTGACCAGAAATCTTATTAAGACAGGGTCTCACTTTGTTACCCAGGCTGGAGTGCAGTGGTGTGTGATCTCAGCTCACTACAACCTCCACCTCCCGGGCTCAAGCAATCCTCCTGCCTCAGCCCTGCAAGTAGCTAGGATTACAAGCATACACCATCACACCTGGATAATTGTTTTGTATTTTTTGTAGAGACAGGGTTTCACCATGTTGCCCAGGCTAGTCTCAAACTCCTGAACTCAGGAGATCCCACGCCTAGTGCTAGGATTACAGGTGTGAGCCACTGTGCCTGGCTAAAATCTTTTATTTCAAATCACTATCTTAGATTCTTATATCTTAGTTTATGGAATTTGGACTCAGGATCACTATAGGAAATGCTATACATAGTGGTTTAAATGAAAGAGGCAAATAATTTGCCTCTGATTTCCCTAACAAAGCTCACATCAGTAATTTCAATGCCATAAGGGTCTTTTGTTATGAAAAAGCTTATAACTAGGACTCAAAAGGTCTCTACAGTTCATTCTTCTACTTCCTCATTTAAGTACATAATTTTTTAATCCACAGAGAAAACAAATGACTGTTCATAAGGGTTGACCACAATTACCCTAGGTAAGTGGGTAAGTGGGAAAAAGAACAAGTATGGTAGGTTCCACTGCCCTAGGCATGAGGAAAAACTGAGAAGCAGTTTTATACTTTTAATCTTGGGAAACTGAGCCATATGGACTCTGTTTTCACTTTTCTAAGTAAAATATAATTCATTTCTTCTCATTGATTGTGTTTGCAAAATCTTTTTTTTTTTTTTTTTTTTTTTTTGAGACGGAGTTTGGCCCTTGTTGCCCAGGCTGGAGTGCAATGGCACGATCTTGGCTCACTGCAACCTCTGCCTCCCGGGTTCAAGCAATTCTCTTACCTCAGCCTCCCAAGTAGCTGGGATTACAGGCATGCGCCACCACACCCAGCTAATCTTTTGTATTTTTAGTAGAGATGGGGTTTCTCCATGTTGGTAATGCTGGTCACGAACTCCTGACTTCAGGTGATCTGCCTGCCTCAGCCTCCCGAAGTGTTGGGATTACAGACGTGAGCCGCCATGACTGGCCATGTTTGCCAAACTTTTAATTGCATCAGACACTCAACTCTGAACACTCTTCAAACTGCTCCATTACCTCATTAAATAGCCAAACAGACTGAAATGCTCATATAAAAGGTCCTACTTTTATAAGGAAGAGGTCATCTGCCAATCTCCCAAACTGCTGGTTCTTCTTGAACCATGTCTGCTATTACATTTGTATTAACTTAAAAATAATCATGCAATGCAGAACCTCTGCCTTGCTTTGTAAGAGCAATCTTCCTTCATCTTGTATTTGCTATTTCTGTAGTTTATTCTCTCACAAAAGTATCCTGAATGTGTTGCTTCAAATCTTCATTCTGTTCATTTCTAAGTCCTAAGTAAATAAAATGCCTTTAAAGGGCTATTTTATATTTTAAACACATATTTGGAGAATATTATAGAGTAAGTTTATATATTAAATTCCTCAAACCATCCATCACAATGTTTATTACATGTAAAAACCTAATGACAAATACTATAAAGTACCAACTTTCACTTGAATATATGTAATTTATCAAAGTACCTATGTTGCTTCATTGCTATGAAATGAAAATTATAAGGTTTTATCTTAAAACTAGTTCACGGTAGTTTAGTGAACTTTGACTATTACCCAACCAGAAAGAAAATTTCAGAATAAATCGAGCACTGATTTCCTTAGAAATGTTAAAGAAAAATTACAATAGAAAATATTTTTCTCAAAATACCTCACTCTGCTTTCTTTTCTTAGTGAAAATATATCTAATAAATGTCTCTTGAAGGACTTCTTGTTTAACAAGGAAATGCCAAAGTCGTTTGACTGGAAATGCAGAAGAATCCCGGGACCTATTAAAAAAAATTAACATATCACACTATTTTAGTGTATAGAAAATATGTTTATATTTGTAGATATTTATTTTTAAAACCTTCACAATCTATTGCAAAGAAGACACAGCATTAAGCTCAACAAAACTGTACAGTTTACTTTTAATTTTTAGTTCTCCTAAAAATCATTTCATCTAGCAACTAATTCTCTAATTACACTAAATGAACCAGTTAAGCTGACAAATTATTATTCTCTTTTTAAATTATACTTTATGTTGGTTCTCTTGGTTAAAGCATATCGGCAATGAATATAAGTCATAGATATCAATTCTAACAGCCTAACAAGCTAAAAAGCTTTGTTCTTTTAACCTTATTTTAATAGTAAATACTATTAATCAGGGTCCACTATCTCAAAAAAAAAAAAAAAGCATGCTGCTTATCAAAAGGGATGTACATGGGCAGGCAGAAGATCAAAACATCAGTTAAAAACCTGTAATGTGTTTACTGTTAAATTACTGACAAAAGCCAGAAGCACCTTATTTGCATATATAGATTGTTAGAAAAAAAATTCTGTAACAGTTCTGACAATAAGAACGCACATATGCCGTGTGCAGTGGTGCATGCCTGTAATCCCAGCACTTTGGGAGGCCAAGCTGGGGGACTGCTTGAGCCCAGGAGTTTGAGACCAGTGTGGGCAACATGGTGAAACCCCGTCTCTCCAAAAAATACAAAAAAAATTAGCCAGGTGCAATGGCACTCGCCACTAGTTCCAGCTACTCGGGAGGCAGAGGTGAAAGGATGGGTTAACCAGGAGGTTGAGGCTGCAGTGAGCTGAGATTGCACCACTGTACTCCATCCTAGGAGACACAGTGAGACCCTGTCTCAAAAAAACAAACAAAAAAACAAAAAACACCACACCAGAAATTAATACAATAAAGAATTTTTCCTTTATGTAAATGGAATGTCTATGAATTATAGATAATACTGGAAAAAAATTCTATTCAAATTTCTGATATTTTTCTTAGGGTATTCTGCTAAAAATAGGACTGCAGGTTCAAAATTATGAATGTTTTAAAGTATATTGGCATATTTAGCCAAACTGTCTTCCAGAAAAGTTAAGCCATACTCTTTATCAGCATTATAAGAGCTTTCTTACTTGAATGGGGTATTTTCAGGTTCTAGCATTGCTTTATTTCGAAGAATAGCTGGTCCAGCTCCCACTGAAAGGTCAGTTGGGTATGTGTTGATATAGTTAGCGGGTGGACCTTCAAACTGATCCATTTTCTCTTGCAAGATCTGTTCCCAGTTCTCCAAGTTTTTAATCACAGCAATACCTAATGGTGATGTAACAGGCAGCTCTACAAGGTGACAGAACACGTTATTTATTTTAATAAAAAATACTGATTATCATCCAAATATTTATAGAATCTGAATTCTGAGACAAAACCTCTGAAAATACAAATAAATCTGGAAATGTTAACGTAATACAGTTTAGATTCTTAATAGTTTCAACAAAACAGAAGTGGGTTTCTGCTCTTTCTCCATCTTCTGTGTAGGGAGTGATTCTTGATATAAACTAAAGTATTAGACTAAAGCCAGGTGTGGTGGCTCACACCTGTAATCTCAGCACTTTCGGAGGCCAAGGCAGGTGGATCGTTTGAGCCCAGGAGTTCAAGACCAGCCTGGGTAACGTGGTGAAACCTTTTCTCTACAAAAAATACAAAAATTAGCCCAGCATGGTGGCACATCTATAGTCCCAGCTACTCAGGAGACTGAGGTGGGAGGATGGCTTGAGCCTACGAGGCAGAGTTGGCAGTGAGCTGTGATCGTACCACTGCAATACAGCCTGGGCAACAGAGCAAGACTCTATCTAAAAAACTAAAAATAAAGTCACAGATTGGAGCCTAAAATAAACAAGACTTTATAAAATATCTAATGCACTGTTTTTAAGTGCCAAAGGACCTTTTATATAGATTCTGTAAAGAGAAACTTGATGGCAATTTATTATATTTAATAACATTAATTTTTAAATTCCAAACTCACCAGAGAATTCCAGTCCAGCAATAGGAAAGAAATTCTTGACATTGTGAAGTGCTAGCTTAACCATTGTCAAATGTAGAAGAGCCCAGCTGTTCAAGAAGGAGCAAAAAAGTCTTTAAGTGAAAAATAAAATCATGGGAGAAACAGAGTGGTGTTCCCTGCCAACTGTTTAGCCCACTCTCCAACCAGAAAAAAAGCTGTCATTGAAATTTACTATGCAAAAATGACAGCTTTGTGGTCACTGAATATAAAAAACTTGCAATACCATATTACACTTGCTGAAAATTACCTCATGGAAAAAGATTTACCACATAGTCACATGGAACCTAATAGTATACCAATAAATTATATATTAAATTCTAATAGTATATCCATGAGTTACATATTTTTTCCTCACTAAAAATGCTTGTGTTTGCATTCTCCATGAAAGCTAGTCTTTGGAGGTGGAGAAAATATTATGGAGAAATTGACCTCAAAGGTGCAGAATTTGTTACCTGGAAACGTAAGTCATTTCTTATATAAATTCAGGATAATAATGTTATTTAAAATTAATAACACTGGGATTTTCTACAAAAAGAAAAGCCAAAAAAAAAAAGAAAGAAAAGAAAAGTCTTATTTACCTATAGGAATTTGGATCTTGATGCTCCTGTATTTGTGTATCTGAAAAAAAGGCATCATCTTCCTCATCACTATGAATGCTTTCATCAGAATCATATATAACACCACTATCGGACAAAGGAAGAAATGGCTGCAATAAAAGATAAAGTTATTTTTTTTAAGATTATAATTTTATAAACATATAAAATATATTTTAACTATATAATTTATGTATTATATATTTAATATAGAAAATGTTTTTAGTATATAATTATTTTTGCTCTAACATAAAAGTAAACATTTTAAATGGTGTCAGCATAAGTAAAAATTTTCTTTCGCAGATGATGCTACATTTACAAAAGTCAAGATGACTAGGTTAAACTCTCAGACTCAGTAACTGAATAGCTAGATATGAAATGTGTTTAAAATCAATAGTTTTCTTCTTGTAGATCAGCAATAAAAAAGTTAGAAAAGTCTGAAGAAATACAAAAGGACAACTGTGAAAGCTGTGAGACAGCTTTGTGAAGGAAATTATAAACCTTTATAAAATTATATGATGGGAAGGACTGAAATGTGTAAAAACTGTAATTCTTTGTAAGTTAATTTACATAGGCTTTAAATAATTTCAATAAAAATCCCCCTGGGAATTTCTCTTCCTATTTTGGAACTTTAAAATGATTCTGAAGTTCTTAGAGAAGAAAAAATAGATGAGATCAGCTGGGGAATTTTTTTTAAATAAAAAAATCCCATTTTTTTTTTTTTTTAGTGGATATTAAACTAAGTAAGAAAAATGTAGTCTAGCAATTGATACAAAAATATAATGCAAAAATCATATACATGTAAGAATTTAATCTGATAAAGATAACATCTTAAGTCAGCGGGAGAAAAGGAAGGATTATTTAATGAATAATAATGGAACAACTAGTTAGCTAAGTGTGGGGATGGGAGATGAAGTCCGATCCAGTCTGTTCCTCACTTTATTCTAGATAAATAAGAGAATTAAAAGTTAAGGAGGAGGAGAAAGAGAAAGAACAGGAGGAAACAGAGAAGGAAGGTAAAATAAATGTAAACATTTATTAGTGGAAAAGACTTCTGCTTAAAAATAATGTAATCAATAAGGAAATGTACGGATAGATCTAAGTTTTAAACTTTTTAAAATTTCTGTGCATGGTAAACTTTTTAAAACTTCAAATGCATAATAAACAAAATTTTAAAGCAAATAAACTAGAAAAAGTTTAACAAGATAAATTAATATCCCTAGATAAATAAAATATCCATAAAAAGGAAAAACGCCATAATCTCAATAGATAATTTAGGTAAGAATATGAACAGTCAATACCTCAAACTGGAAAATCAAATGGCAATAAGATCATTAAAATTTTAATGTCACTAACAGAAAATACAAATCATTTAATCTATCAAATTAACAATAATGAAAAAGGAATACTTAATGCTAATAAGGGACTAAGGTCAGATGCCTCCTCTCACTATTCTCAAGAGAGTACAAATTAGTAATGTGGAAAATAATCTGGCAATATGTATTAAAAGCCTTATTTAAGTTTATAACCTTTGACCTAGTACTTCTTTTTTTTTTTTTTCTTTTGAGATGGAGTCTCTCTCTGTCACCCAGGCTGGAGTGCAGTGGTACGATCTCGGCTCACTGCCAGTTCCACCTCCCAGGTTCACGCCATTCTTCTGCATCAGCCTCCCGAGTAGCTGGGACTACAGGCGCCCACCACCACACCCAGCTAATTTTTTGTATTTTTAGTAGAGATGGGGTTTCACCGTGTTAGCCAGGATGGTCTTGATCTCCTGACCTCGTGATCCACTCACCTCGGCCTCCCAAAGTGTTGGGATTACAGGTGTGAGCCACCATACCAGCCTGACCTAGTACTTCTTAAGGAAATAATCTGCTCATGAACAAGATGTATCTTAAAAGATACTGTTCTTGGCATTATAAACATCAAATCGCTAATTAGGTAAACTACAGTGTATTCATCAAAGTGAAAAATTACATGGTCACTATAATTGATGCTTATCTAGAAGCAATGATCAACCAAGTGAGAGTGAGCACCCCAGCATCTGACTGTAATTTCTAAATATAATTTCTCACAGAAAGGAACCAGGTTATTTAAAAAAAAAAAAGCTTGTTCTCAGTCACGGGCAGGAAATACACATGATTAGCCTAGAATAAAACTAGAAAGCAGACAAACTCAAACACTAGTGGAATAATCTCAAAAAGATTTGGAGCCAACTGTGGAAAAGGCTCTCAGTCTCACTGGCAAAGATGGATAATCTGAGGCCCCATGAGAAAATAACTGCAATGGATTAAAACATATAACATATGTTTAAATCTATAAGCTCATAACAAAACTGAAAGCGAAACAAAACTCACTGGCCTTCTCTGAAGGATGTTTGGGAACCAACTCATCATTTTGAAAACTGGTACACAAAAGCAAAGAATAAAGCATTTATCATGTCTTTCCAACTCAAAATGTACTTCAGGGTAACTGAATAGGTTGATGAAGAGACATTCCAGCATATAGATGAAAAATCAATGACAGGATTTTATCATCATAATTTAAAACTTTCACTGAAATAATAAATGTAGGCAAAGATCAACTAAAATCATAAAAAGCTTCCTGACAGAAATATACAAAACCACCGATGAAGTTAATCCTGCACTCCCTCTTCCTATCCAATCAGAATGAAATTGGATTTAACTTTCACTTTACAAGATTCAGAGGAACAAAATATGGTGATGCCATCGGCAAAATCCGTTGAAAAATTCTAAACGTCAAAATTCTTTCAGGGCAAACAAAAAAGGTGGAAGTTTAAAAAAAAAAGAGAGAGAGAGAGAGACGGAGGTGGAGCCTATAGATTAAAAGAGACTGAAGATGTAGCAACCACTTGCAAGGTATGAATTGTATTTTAGATCCTGATTTGAACAAATAAACTATATAAAAACATTTAAGATGCAATTGGTGAAATGTGAATACTGTCTGAATATGTGATAATATTAAAGAATTGTGAGTGTGCTTCAGTGGGTGTAACACTACTGTAGATCTGTTTAAAATCCTCTTTTTTTCAAAAACAAATACTGAAATATTTTTGAATGAAATTTCATGGTGGATTTGCTTCCAAACAATCAAGTAGTGGGGTGAGGTATAAAATGAAACAAGACTGTCCATGAATAGATAATTTTTGAAGCTACATGATGGTAGATAAAAGATTCATATGCCATTACCTCTCCTTTTGTGTATGTTGGAAGCTTTCTACACTAAAGTTTTAAAAATGATAGCTATATAAGTTTTTAATGGTATAAAAACTGTTTACCTTAATGTTAACAGAAAAAAACTACATATACTGATCCAATTATATACCTTTTTTAATCTGAGGAAAAAAGATTAGAAGTAAATTGGCCAAAACGGTAACAGTTATCTTAGCATAGATGAGTGTTATTTCCCTTCTTTATAATATTTTGCATTTTCCAAATTTTCAAAATATGTATCAGGAGGAAACATTTTTGAAAAACAAAAATTAATTTAGCACATTACCATTTACAAATCTTAACGTTGTTATCACTCACATTAATGATGCAATGAGCTTTCATTCATGGCAAATAAAAAGTTTAAAAAGGTAGGAGTGGGAACTGCCTATACATTTTTAAGAGTACTTTATTACTTCCCTGGTTTATTAGCTAAATACAATTAAGTGCAACTCAATTGGCAGCTTTAAGGGATAGGCCAGAATGACTCTGGAAGTGTAACTTGGACCCTGATAGAGTGTAAACCTGGAAATCTGCACTCACAATGTGCCCAACCCCGTAGTTCTCAAACTTTAGCACACATTAGAACCATCTGGAGAGCTTGTTAAGACACAGATTGTTGTTTCTCACTCCCAGAGTTTCTGATTGAGGGGTCTGAGGGAGGACCCAAGAATTTCCAATTCAAACAAGGTCCCAAGCAATGCTGATGCTGCCGGTTCTGAGACCACACTTTGAGACCCACTGACATAACCAAAGTCTTTTTTTTTTTTTTTTTTTTGAGACACTGTCTCAGTCCAACACCCAGGCTGGCGTGCAGTGGCACAACCATGGCTCACTGCAACCTTGACCTCCTGGGCTCAAGCAATCCTCTCACCTCAGCCTTTCAAACAGCTAGGACTACAGGCACATACCACTGCACCTATGTTTTTAAATTTTTTTGGTAGAGACATGGTCTGTGTTGTCCAGGCTGGTCTCAAACTCCTGGATGTAAGCATCCTTCTACCTTGGCCTCCCAAAGTGCTGAGGTTACAGGTATGAGCCACTGCACCTGGCCTCAAAGTCTTTAGATAACAAAACAAAGCTTCTAAACTCACGTTGAAAGACTTTTTAAGGATCAGCTTCTTAGCATACAAAAAACGGAATGGGATCAGCACCTCAATAACTCTGAGATCTAATAAAAATCTAAAAATGGGAAGAGGCATCACTCTGGAGATGTATTCCCTAATATGTACGCACAGCAAGGTGACAACAGAGTTAACACATGTAAAGAGGGAAACATACCAATAGAAGGAGAATCATGAGCTCAAAAAAGCAAAGTGCAGAAAAGCGAATATTAGCATGCACCCACGATGGTATAAAATGGGGCTATACCAGATCTAGTCACCATGAGTATTCTGATCCCCTGAGAAGTTTCCTTTGCTCTGGGAAAACAGAGATGTATCATGGGGCCTCATAATGGCCTGATAAAACCCTCAAATGTCCATCCATCTCCTTCTATTCTAATCCCATGCTTACCAAGGGAGCCACTGATAATTAGAAGGCAGGTGCCTAGATGGTAGCTACAAGTATTCCAGTCACTAGAAAAAGATAGTGCTGATTATATAATAACCTGACTTCTGATTTATACCCAACTCCCATGTGATTTTAAGTTGTCTCCTACATCATCAAGTAACTGATCATCCTTAAATTTACTATGACTATTCAGTTTCTGGACTTAATAAATTAAATGTCTAAACTACGGTGATTCAATCCAAAAGCTACCCCATCATTTCTATGTGAGACACATGCAAGAGTTAATAAAATAGATGATACACTTATCTTATAGCTTGCATTCCTCACACTCCTTACCTTTGCAACAAAATAATCCCACATACTAAGTTCAGGAGGAATAAATTTTTCTTTGTAAGATGGTCTTTCTGCAGGCACCGGTGGTGGGGTAGCATCTTTTACAGGCCTTCCAGGGACAAGCATTCGCATGTTAAATCTCCTACGGTGTTTATCTATGTCTTCAGAAAGGACAGGAGGTGCTAAATGAAGACAGAAGGAAAAAAAATCTAGCATTCATTTTCCATTGTTAATTGATAGAGTTAAGCTTTCTTTTTATCCTACTCTTGCTATGTTTTGGTCTAGACTAAATTACTTATTCCTGTGCTTCTAAACTTTTCTAGTTACTGAATCAGCTTTCCAGCAGTCAAGGCAGAGATGCAGACGGAGATAAAGCATTAAAGCATATCTTGCCATGTGCTCCATAAAATATGGATTAAAGTAATTCTATATAAAATATACTAAATAAGTGGTATATTCAATAAATATTAAAGTGAGTGATTGACTGATTACCCCTGGCTATGAGGTTCAAGAAAGATTCACTGACTATGTAGAATTTAATAGTGTGCCTTAAAAGAAGGGTGAAAGTTCAATGGGAAAATGGAAAAGGGCAACATAAACAAATAATCAAAGGTTTGGGTAAATGAGGAGTCAATTATTTTTGGTAGACAGGAGTTATGGAGGGAAGTAATATCGACAACAAAGTCCAGAGTTAGGTTAGGACAAGTCTGTGGCTATGAAGCTGGGAACTTGTGTTTTGGGCAGTTCTCACTAACACTTCTTAAGCTTTAGTCACACAATGAAGTATGGCTTGTCTGATCAATTAGAGAGGAAGATGGAAGATGACATAAGAATGGCCTGCACTAATATGGTGGGTGGTAAAAAGTAGAAGGGTTGCATATGAGTGATACACAAAAGAAATAGCAAAAGGATTCAGGAATTGGATATGAGAGGGCGAGAAAGTAGAAGTTAACCTGCTCCTCTCCTAAACCTCCCCATCACAGAAAATAATTTTATATCAACTCTTCTTTCTTCCCTACCCCACACAATTCATCAACAAATCATTGGCTCTAACCTCAAACTATATCCAGAATATGATCACTTTTCATTCTGACCATAACTAACACCCTAGGATAAATCACTATTATTTTTTAATTGAGGCAAAATTTACACAACATAAAATTAACAATTTTAACGTGTACAATTCAGTGATATTTAGTACATTTAACATGTCATGCAATCACCACCTCTATCTAGTTCCAAAGCATTCTTCTCACCCCAAAAGGAAACCCTATATCCAATAAGCAGTCACTCCTTATTTCTCCCTCCCACTAGCCCATGACAACCAAATCTACTTTCTGTCTCTATGGATTTACCTATTCTGGATATTTCATATAAATGGAACCAGACAATATGAGACTTTTTGTGTGTGGCTTCTTTGGCTTAGCCTATTTTTGAAGTTCATACAGATTATAGTATGCGTTAGTACTTCATTCCTTTTATAGCTGAGTAACACTGCACTGCACGTATATACCATACATACTTTGTTGATCCTTTCATCCTTGATGGTAACCCACAATTATCTTTTAAGTGGACTAGCCTCCCCACTACCAGGCTCCCTACTCTTATTTATGTTACCCAGTCTATTCTCCACAAAGCAGCTAGAGCGTTTCTTTTGAAAAGGTGAATCAGATTATGTCACTCCTTTCTTTCTTTAGAACTACTAGCACTTTTACCATGATCCTAAAGGACCTTATTCCCGCTACTTTTCTATTCTCATCTCCTACAACACACCCCCTCTTCACGAGAGCCATGATGGTCCCCGGGTAGTTCTTGGAAAAGGCCAAACTCAATTCTACCTCGGGACCTTTGCATTCATCTGCCTGGAATGCTCTGGTCTCAGATATCCACATGGTGTGACTCCTAACTTCCTTACAGCTCTGCCCAAATACTATCTCATCAGAAACATGTCTTCCAACCCCCTTAACTAAACTGGTCTATTCCCATTCCCTCATCACTCTCTTTCCACTTACTCCGTTTTTATCACAGTTCTTATCATACCTGAAATATCATTTGTTAATTGCCTGATAGGTGTTAGGTGAATAAATTAATGCAAATATAAATATGTACTGGCAGGTTTTAAGCATGGATGACTTGATGGATAAATTACCACGAACAAAAAATCAGAAAACTCAGGCAGAGAAATAAACAATTTTGAGGAAACACTTTTAAGTTTAAAGTGGACTACAAACAAGCAGCAAGAAAGAGATTCAGAGGAATGGAAGCAGTGGGAGTTGATGAGATCATCTCCCTTACAATGACTTACACAGGAACCTATTTATTTAACTCAATCACAGACAATGAAGACAGAGGTTAGTGTCATTTAAACTTGTGTGTCACTGATTCCTCATCTGTAATATGTCCATTTCTAAGGATGAATTAAGATGATTTCTATATATGAGCATCAAGATAGAAATCTTTCCTGTGGCATCAGTCTATACCCTCACCATATCCTACCATCTTCAAAAGTGGGATGAAAAATATATTCTGGTCCATGAGGGAAGAAAAAACACACAAGGAAAATGGAATAATACTATCACATTGAAGACTAAGGGAACATATTTTAGAGAATAAAAATAAAATAGAATTTTGAAACCATGTGTACGATCAGAATGGCTATCTTGCACATGACCATACATTTAATCTGAAGCCAAATGCTGGTATGCGCTAAAGATTTTGAACACTTATTTAAATTTTCTTTCTGTAATTAAGAACTATCCTTTTTGTTTTTGTTTTCATTTTATTTTCTTAGGAACTATCCTTTTTGTATGACTTTGTTCCTTAACATTGTTTCTGTATTTACCTTTTTACCTTTCCTCTATTTTTAATCTTCTTCAAACATGTCCTGCTTTATCAACCTCAAAAACATTATTTCTATAAAAATAAAAGTAACAAACTATATTTTTATTATATCATGGGTTTAATTATTTGCTGTCATAACAAGAGTGGTTATGCTTTAAGCATCGCTTATTTTCAAAGTGAAATTTCTTAAAACATTAAAAAATTTTAACATTCAAAATTATTAACATTTACATACATTACTGGTATCAAACTTATCTTACCTGAAATATTTTCTGATTGTCTTCGAGGTTTCACAACAAGTTTTACACCACCTCCAAAAACAGCAGCCCACATTCGATTATTTAATGGGTGGGCTGCAAGCCGAAATAATTCATTGGAGGAATTTGTAGCAAGAGCATGTATCAATAAACTTAAGTAAACAGCAACAACAGCTTCACATAACAAAATGTTCAGTTTTGGCTGGTCTTCATCTTGGGCTGAACTCAAGAGATTAATAAGTGAGCTCACACCTATAAGGGAATATAAAATCATAAGAAGTATGTCAGGATGAAGAACCAGAAGGAAAAAACATCCAAATTTGCAACTTATCCAAAATTATGCATTTATATTTTACAAAATATTTCCATAATTTGAGCAATAAAATAAATAATGATAAGAATGGATTAGAGCCTATAAAATAAAATCATCCATTTGTCTACAATGATATAATAAATGAGTAGAGGACCAAAGGTGAGAAGGGGAAGCTCTTTCTTACAGTAGAAGTTCAACTAATACATAAAATGAGTGATAGTGGTAGAAAATCACCGTCTAGTAACCCCACAGTAATATGATTCGGGCAAACATCATCACTAGATGCTAAAATTAGCAAGTGAAAGTATAATATTTTACACAGTCTCAAACTCTTCACAAGATACTGATTAATTACAAAGGAAAAAAAGTAACTTTACAATGGAGAAACTTGGCAGAAACCACCTTACCAAGTGATCAAAGTTAATAGCAGTTGGGGCCAAATGACATCATATGCCTCTTGATACCTCCTACTGAGAAAGGCACATCTTTTTTGTGGTATCCCTGCCAAAAAATACGTAACTTGAATCCAACATTAAGAAAAAAATCAGGGCTGGGCACGGTGGCTCACACCTGTAATCCCAGCACTTTGGGAGGCCGAGGCAGGTGTATCACCTGAGGTCAGGAGTTCAAGACCAGCCTGACCAATACAGTGAAACCCCATCTTTACTAAAAATACAAAATAATTAGCTGGGCGTGATGGCGGGCGCCTGTAGTCCCAGCTACTCAGGAGGCTGACACAGGAGAATTGTTTGAACCCAGGAGGCCAGAGGTTGCAGTGAGCTGAGATTGCACCACTGCACTCCAGCCTGGGAGACAGAGCAAGACTCTGTCTCAAAAAAAAAAAAAAAAACAGAAAGAAAGGAAAGAAAGAAAGGAAGGGAAAGGAGAGGGGGAAGGAAAGGGGGAAGGGAAGGGGAGGGAAGGGGAGAGGAGGGGAGGGGGGAAGGGAAGGGGAGGGAAAGGGAGGGGAGGGGAGGGGAGGGAAGGGAAGGGGAGGGGAGGGGACGGAAGGGGAGGGGACGGAAGGGGAGGGGAGGTGGGGAAGGGGAGGTGAGGGAAGGGGAGGGGAGGCAGGGAAGGGGAGGCAGGGAAGGGGAGGGGAAAGGGGAAAGGGGAAAGGGGAAAGGGAAAGGGAAAAGGGAAGGGGAAGGGGGGGAAAGGAAAAGAGAAAACATCAGAAATGCCCAAATTGAGAGAGACTTTAAAAAAATAACCTGCTGGTACTCTTCAAAATGTCAAAGTTGTGAAAGAGAAAGAAGGAAGACTTTACTCCGTATCAGAGGAGACTAATGACACATGACAACTAAATGTTACATATGGGCCCCAAAAAGCACATTAGTGGGACAACTGGCAAAATTCAAAAAAGGTCTGTAGATTAGAGAACATAAATGCTAAATTTGGTAATTATGTGAGGTCTATTTATAGGAAACACACATTAAAATGTTTAGATGGAAAAGGATACCAGGTCTGCAACTTACTCTCAATTTAAAAAAAAAAAAAAAATACACTTAGATACACGCAAGTGAGTGAGAGAGAAGAAATGAATGATAAAGCAAGCATGGTAAAACATTAACATTTGAGGAATCTGGGTGAAATTTAGTATTATGTTTGCAATTTTTGCAAGTCTGAAATTATTTTGAAATAAGAGGTTAAAATGAAAACAATGTGTTTCTATAAGGCAATGGTTAAAGTAATCTGAAATATACACGTAAGGTACTGAAGAGAGTGGAGAAGTTTTGAAATAACTGAGGTAGAGAATGAGAAAGAGAGCCAACCAGAAAAAAAGGACTGTCAGACTGCATGATATATGTACCGTAGAACAGTCACTCCTACCCCAATACATAAATTTACACGCCCAAGAACAACTATATTTTCTCTGGTATGTCTGTGATTTTCTAAGACTGTAATTCAAAATTCCTAAGAAAGATAATGTGCTCCATCCTTAAGAAGGATGTTAAGACACTGCTTTTTTACGTTGCTTAACATAGCTGGTTTTATGAAGCCTTAACTTCCTGAGTCTTCAGACAATACTGCAGTACTTCATAGTTCCTAATCCATAGCAGAAAAATATCATCAAAAAACAAAGAAAGCAAGAAACCACTCACTAAATCCAGCAACAAGCAGGAAACTGGTCAGCAGACTTTAAGAAGAAATTGCCAAATAGAAGATTTTTTTTTTTTTTTAAATCACTTAAATTCTCACCAGGCCACTGAGCAGGAGATGAATTTGGTGTTGCGTGTTCTTCAATGCTTTCTGTCCTTAGTCTTCTACGATCACTTAAAAGAAGTCCTTGATAAGCCATTCCTGTAAACTGATTTCCTTCTGTTTGACTGCTAAAACAAATATGTTTAGTTATTTATCATTGTAAGAGAGGTAATAAAAAACTGCACTTTATGTACATCATCTATTTTAGACGGCTACTTTAAGAAACAAAAATTCTTAAAATGCATTCACTGTTCTAAAAAAAATTTATTTTAGAAAATTATTGAAATTAGTTACAAATGCTTATTTTTTTTTTAAACAAAATAACAAATTTTACTATGTTGGGCAGATGACATTTATTCCTTTAGAATTTTCTCCAGATGCCACTTTAATACTTTAAAATCTTTTCTATTTGCAGTAATTTTTATTTTGTGTTTTTACAAAGTCTGAGGCAAGGAGACTACTGTTGGTACTACGATATAGTAGGCAGAAAGTTTCAGGGTACTAGTGGGTTGCATTTCTTTTCTCAAAAGTTGTGCAAGCTTAACTCTAAATTAAAATATGAACTAAAACCTGGAGAATCATATTTTAGAAATACCTAAACCTGAAACTAAATGTCCCTAAATATTGTTTAATAATATTTACTTCCCTCTCTATAATTGCTATCTTTGTGAAGCTGGGGAAAATATAAAAGCAGAAAGTCAAGCTAAGTCTAGTAAATCATAGCTGACCAACTGGAAAATACATATTTAAAAACAATGTATTTGCATTTTCATTTGGTGCCATTTTAATGGTGACTGACAACAAGTTATCTTTGATCATTTAGATGACAACAGTCAACTAAATCAACTTCTTTCCTTATTTACATTTCTAAACTTTCGAGTTATTTAGACACAGCCTTAATTAGGTTACAATCAGAGTACAGGCCATTTTGATAGATAATTCTTTACTTGATACCAAATGCTCCCACAAAAGGCTGCTACCATTACAAGAAAGAAAGCTAGACATACATTTAATATCAATTTAATGTGAATCTACTATTATAAACTTTTCATTTATTAACATAATTCATTTAAATCTAGGTTATCTTTCCAAGTGATTCAATTTCTTGCTACTTATATTGCTCTAGTCATTAAAATGCAAAGTACATACTAATGAAGGCAATTTTACATTAGGAAAAATTCAGTCCCTTTCTTCTAATTGATATCACTTCCAAAGACTTTTACATCATATGTAAATGGGTAGGTAAAAGTAATTTAAATAATTCCATTTTAGGAATGTACTTTTTCAGTTTTCAAAAGTATTTTTATTTCAATGGATAATTAGCTAAATAAATAGCTGCTAATCCAATACAAAAAGAAATTGTTTCTAAGGAAAAACAACTAGAAAATTTCATATTATAAGTTATTATGGACAGTAAACTCTTTTTTTCTTCAAAACAAAAAAGATGGTAATGATGGTAATTTACATTTACTGTTTGTTACTTTATTTCTCTGTGACTACTAGGTGATAACTAAACAAATAATTATTTTATTTCTGATTCTCTCTCATCTATTAAAATATCATGGCAGTCATATTTAGGGATTTTTCAGTCCCTAGGAAATAGAAACTTAATATAACTCTGGAACAGTTTAATTGTTTTTGCTGTATTAATACTATTTTGGGTGATTTTTTTTTTACCTGTAGCTATGACTGTCACATAATGCTTGGTAAATTGATGCAGAAAGTGATGCTGCTAGTGAATGAAGTGTGTGCACCTAAAACCAAAACAGCCACAATTACATTTTGTACTAACATTTCTACACAACAGTAATATTTCAAAAATTAGAAAACATCCAGGAAACCTAGCAACATCATAAATAAGACTGAATCCTAGATGAGACTACTAACTCTGCTTTAAATCTCCTAAAGTAACTCTCACCCACCTTTATACACATGCCACAACAAAGCTGATTGTTTCAGACACATTTTAATCAAACATTTACTTACTGTGAGCCTGCCGTTTACCAGGCCCTGAGCAAAGTGCTAATGTTTGTATTACAGGGATTTGTCCTAGCCTAACAACTAGCTTACTAGCTTAAATAGTAATATTCAAAAAAAAGCAGAAGCAAAATAAGAATAGAATTTTCAGAGCTTTTATTTAAGCTTGCCTCATGAAATTCACCTTGTTGAAAATAAAGACTTGATCTTATCAATAAAAATGAATTAAATCTTTTTAGTAAATGTATCAATCACTGTGTGAAACAGCTAATTTTCCAGAAAGTAAGTAATTTACTTGGTACTCATGAATTGAGGATAGTCTTAGAATTTTACATTTAGAAAGTTTTAAATTTCTCCATATAATTTAAAAAAAAAAAAAAAACCCTGAAATGCTATACTGAATCAATATTTTCAGACTCACAAAATCTTTAAATTTGAAGAGACCCTAGAAACAGTTTCATATGTTATACAGATTACTCTTTGAAAGCCTTACCCAAATTTCTAGGAACCAGAAATGTTTACTTCGAATTCATATGCTTTTTATGCCTTTTCTGCATGTCCCTATTCACATAACAATTGCTTTAAATAATCTCTGCTAAAATACTAATATAGGTTAATTCATACTATGGATGAGAAGTCCCTAATTGGTTATAACCAGGCCTTTAGAAGAATGTACCGCCAGAGATTAAATGTGCTTGTCAAACAAAACAAATAAAAAATAAGAAAACGGGGGATCTGAATTGTGCGTCAGCCACTAGAACTGGAAAAAGCATAGCACAAATACACTTAGGCTGGGACAGTGGAAGTCTGATCAGCTCCCCAGATCCTGCCAAGCTCCCTAGTGTTTCTTGGACTGTATCAGTTTTTAAGATCTTGGCACGGGGTATCAATATAGTTTGCGATAGTAACTGCCGAAACTCTGATTGCCTCTAACTATTGCCTCCAATAAACACAACCACCAAGGAAACAGTAATAAGGACACTCTCTCTGGGACCATTTGTGACCAATCACGGTTCCCTCCCAGATACTCCCCAACTTATATTTTCATAATATCTTGGCATGTAAACAAATAATCGTAAATATTTCCAACTTAATGGTTCATTTAAGGGGAATGGAGGATCTAGAGGGATATTAAGTGGCAAGAATACTGTCAAGAAAATTAGTTTTATTGCCAAAAGTATTTGTCTGTCTTAAAGGAAGACAATAATTTTTCCAGAAGTAAGAACACTTGCTTTTAAATTACATTCATTGGACAAATAGTCTTGAACTGATCAGGAGTGAGAAAGGTAGCACACAAGAGCACATTAAAACATTTCCTCTAAGTTCAAATTAAAAGACAGGTATAACATATTTACCTTCTCAGTGTGTATAATATCAAATGATCATAAACTTTACATTACCTTCACATCTTCAATACTGGGATGAGGTGGTGTTTTCATCTGAACAATAGTATAAAGTATATCATGGATGTGATTATTTAAGTACAATACAGGATTAGCTATGACTGTTTTTGTTGACGCAATACTTGCTGAAAGCAGAGGTAGGGTGGTAGGCAGTGGTAGTGGAGACTGGAGCTGCTTTACTGTAGTTTCCTGTGGGTGATAGTGAATTATTTTTTTCAAAGTAGTTAAAAAAAATTTCATCAATTATCTGATAGAAACACTGGTGATAAACATTGTGTAAAGGGAGTATGTTCGATCACTAATTTTACACAAATTTATTGAGTACCCAGTATGTACCAGGTACTATGCTAGATGTAGATGGTATATAAAGAGAAATATGACACACAAGAATACTCTCAAGCTTTTAAGCCTACTCCTTGTTATCAAAACTTCAGTCTAAGACCACATAGAGTATAAATATCTGCCTCCTATAAAGAAAGGAGCTGAATATATTTAGATTAACTAGTAAAAAGTAGTAAAAGAGCTTTATAGCTATAACTGCAAGAGCTACTGAAATTATTGAAATAACCAAGATTGGAAAAAAAGTGATATTCACACCTGTTGTGATTCTTGTAGCAAAAATTTGAGTTCCATCCTTACTGAAGCCAGACCACCACCTTGGGCCCCATGAAGGCTACAGTAGCTGAGAAACACTCTCAGGAGATCTTGGTTTTTCTGCAACCACGACTTTCGTCTTTCTGCATGCTCTCGTTTGGCCTGCAATCTTCTTCTTTCTATTTGATGGCGCTCATAGGAACCAATATCTGGTTTGTCTACCATTTCTTCCTGATCCAGTAGATCACTCTCTACTTTGGAATATGTCTTACTAGAATATTCTTTAATAACCGATTCATGATTACATATCTCATGCAAGGCAGCAATTTCCTTTTCAAGCCAGTTGTAGAGTTGAAATCTGAGTTTCCCTCCATCTACTTCATAACCTGTAGCCAACGTTCTTAATTCAGTCATAAGGATCTTTAAACAAGCTCTGAATTTTAGTTGCTCAGCAATCACATCAACTTCAGTATCACCTTCAGGACCATCCTCTTCCTGAGGTGTTAATAACATGTTAGGGTCTGAGGCCTTCTGATCTGATTGTTTATCTTTTTCCCTGGCATCTGTACTTTTCATCACTAAACCAACAGCATCTTCTTCCTCTTCATCTAAGGCACTGTCGTGATCTTCACCCCAATCAAGATTAAGAGGTTCCTCATCAACTTTTACTACTGGCTGACTCCAGTCATACTGTGATGAAGTTACATTTGACCAATCAATACCAGAACTTCCACTGCCATCACTCAGAGCTTTTGATTGTGAAGGTACATCATCCATCTTGTGAGAAATGAAGTCAGGCTGATCTTTTTTTGCAGATAAGGCAGATGTTTTGGTTACTTTTGGAATTTTGGAGAGTACCTCCAAGGCTAAAACAGGGCATCCAACTTTAAAATGAGCATTTGCAGTGGTAAAGAATAATTTTCTTTCTATGAGGTTAATTTTATCAACAAAGTTCTTCTCAGTTTTGAGACCTAAGGTTGCCAAAGTTCCTTCAGGGGAGGCAAGATTTCTTCGAATGAGCAAAGGATGAGTTCGAAGGTAGTTATAAAAACTAAATGCCACTGGGTTACAAGACTTGATGATAACTATGGAAATCAAGGAGATAAAATCACAAAGCATTATGTTAATATGTATTTACATTACAAAACAATAAAATACGTCAGCATTTCTTAAAAAAAACAACATGTAAATATTAACCTACGATAGGTTAAACTATGGCACATACAATCATTAAAACTGTACAGCTGAAATAAAAAGAATTTCCCAATATGCTATGGAGTGATTCCCATCACTATAGAATGATGTCCAGGATACACTAAGAAAAAGAAGATGCAGAAAGTACATGTAGTAACCACCTTTTATCTATATAAGACAGTGAAGAGGAAATACAAATACACACCCATGCATATTGGCTTATCTTTTTTAAATGGAAGACAAACACAAAAAAATTTTAACTGATTCCTTAAAAGGGGAGAGCAAAACAGAGGAAAAAAGCTAGATTCCTCTGAAAATACACTGGTTTTATATATTTTATTTCAACACCATGTCAACATTTTACATAATTTTAAAATAAAATCAAATCTAAACCACAATTCACAAAAGGTAAAATTAAACAAATCAATCTATCGAGTTGGTAGCATAATCACACAGAGATGAAATCTAAAAAGTGAGTTTAAAACAAGTAATTTGACTGTACATCCTTAGCAGAATGCACCATAAAACCAAAAAAATCTGCAAAAAAGCTTAAATTATGCTCAGAATCATGTTATTATAAAAATATCTGTATTATTATTCTGAAACTTATATGCACACAGATAGCAAATAAGTACATTCATGCCATGAGAATTCAAGCATTTCATTATAAGACACAAACATCTAAGAAGAAAGAACCCTATAATCTATATGTGCATGAGAAATATCAGGGTAAACTCCTGAATTCTTAAGGAAAAAAAATTCCCTAATTCCATTCATTGCAACAGTCTAGAAATTATGACAAGATTAGTACCAATGAGGATCCCAGTGCCCAGACTATAGTTTCTAAATATTATTCCCCACTAAAAGGAAGCAGAATGCTTTGGAGGAATGGTCATTTCCAGGTCTGGGGCAGGAAATGTACAAGATGAGCCTGAAACATTCTGTAATACCAGAAAGCAAGAAAACTATCAAGAAATAATGCCAGAATAATTCAGAAACCTGAAGAAGCTCCATTTGTGAAAGACAGAACAATCTGAGCATCCATAAAAACAAACCAAGAGAATGATGTCAGCAAGATGGCTGACTAGACACACCTGGCATTCATCCTCCAAAAAGAAAGGACCAAGGCAATGAATAAACAGCTAAGATTTGACTGGAGTGTCAAAGGGAGAGCACTAGAGTGCAGCAGGGGAGTGGAGATGCACCTGTGGTGACTGCAAGTCTAGGACAGCAGTGTGGAGGTACCCAGCCTCTGCAGCCCTATCTCCCCTACCCAGACTGGATCTGCCCACAGTCAGGAAGAACTTCTCATTGCAGAGGGGAAAAGGTAAACAGAAGATCCCCACTAGCCCTCATGGCCACTACAAACATCTACAGTCCTTACAATAGAAGAATCCCACAGTACTTGCAAACCCTGTGTCCGGTTTGGAGAGATGTCAGAAATTCATGCAACTGCATTGCCCCAGATTAGGAGCATAAGGTGTGTGCCCTCCACCTACCGCCAGTGAGCCAAGCTGCTGCAGCAAAGTACTATCTTGAGACCAGTCACCTCTGGCATGCGCACTGCTCTGGGGGCCAGGAGTCACTGTACCTCTCCAACACTGGGGCCCCATCTTCATTCCAAGCCCACATGGGTAGCTGAATGCTACAATCCCAGCTATGCAGAGCCTAGGTCCACGATTGGCTATGACTTTGGTCCTGCATGGCAGGGAAATCAACCCCTACCATCACGCTTTTAGTCAGAGAAACAATCTGGCAGTCTTGCCCAGGGTGAACCTGCCCTTGAGCCAGCTAAACCACTACATACATACCCTCCCCCAAATGAGAGACGTCCCCAAGCCTATGAGCAGCTGATATGCCCCTGGGCCAGCAAAGAAGCTACATGCCCACACTCAGGACCTCAGAAACAGCCTGCAGCACCCCTGCTCCCTGAACTCAGAGTTCTGGCCTGCCAAAGGCCCTGTGCCTGCAATAAAAGCCCAAGAAATAGTCCTTCAGGCTGCCCCTGGCAGCACACCACCAGGCCAGCCAAGCAGCCAAGAGCCCATTTCCACGGCCCTGTTGGCTATCCCTGGTGGACACATCCCAGCCTGGTCAAACAGTCCTGCAGGCTGCCCGCAGTGTGCATACCCCTTAGCCAGTTGAACAGCCTTGCACCAGCCTCAGACCGGAGAAACAGCACCATAGGCCCGTAGCAGAAATTCCCCCATGCCAGCTGAGCAGCCTTATGCCCACACCTCAGGCCTGAGGAGCAGCCTGACTGCCACCCCAGCCAACATAGTCCCAGAACAGCTGAGCAGCCCTGCACCTGCATCACAGGTATACAAATAACCCATGGGCAACACCCTGCAGAAACACCCCCAGGCCAGCTGAGCAGCCATGCAATCATGTCACGGGCCTGAGAAACAGCCTTGTCCCCACCCCCAGGAGACAAAACACCAGGCCAGCTGAGTAGCTATGAGCCCACATATGAGGCCTGAGAAACAGACCTGCAGGCTGCTTCTGGCAGGCACACCTCCAGGCTGGCCAAGTGACCATGTACCCACACTCCTGGCCAGAGTAACAGACCTGTGGCCCCAATCCCAGCCAACCAGACCCTAAGCTGACTGACCCATTGTGTGCACATATGCACCCCGACCTGACAAACTGTCCAACAAGCCCATCCTGGCAAAGCTACATGACCATCACCGCAAACTCAGCCTAGGCAACTGAGAGGATTGCAAATGCCACTAATGTGGATTACAGCTGAAGAAGCTACATGGAGACTACACTACTGTATCCATCTAACCAATGCACTCCACCACACCAACACCTGAGGACCTATTCATAATAACAAGTCTTTCCCTATAAACCCTACTCCATAAAATTAGAAGAGGCAACTTTTTCCACCAGATGCATAGGATCAATGTAGAAACACACCAACCATGAGAAAGCAAGGAACTATGACACCAAAGAAAAAAATGGAAAGGAAAATACTAATTCTCCAGTAATAGACTCCAGTCATAAGGAAACATATGAAATGCCAGAAAAATAATTAAGGAAATCATAGTCTTAAGGCAACTCATTCAGATACAAAAGAATACAGATATACAACTAAAAGAAATCAGGAAAAGAATTCATGATGTGAATTTGAAATTCACCAAAAAGAAAGGTATCATACAAAAGAACCAAACAGAAATACTACAGGTAAAAAATTCAATGAATGAAATAAAAAAATAAAATCAAGAGCTTCAACAACAGACTAGAGCAAGCAGAAGAAAGAATTTCTGAACTTGAAGATAGGTCTTTTGAAATAACTCAGGCAGACCAAAAAAAAAAAAAAAAAAAAAAAAAGAAGAAGAAGGAAGGAGGAGGATGAGGAGGAACAGAAAAAAAAATAATGAAGAACTCCTAAAGGATTTATGGGACACCATTAAGTAAACAAATATTCATATTATGGGCATTCCAGAAGAAGAAAAAGGAAAAGGTGAGGAAAACATACTAAATAAAGTAACAGCCCAAAATTCCCAAGTCTTGGGAAAGAGATAGGCATCTAGGTCCAGGGTGCTCAAATAATCCCAGATAGATTCAACCTAAAAAGATCCTCTCCAAGGCACATGGTCAAGTTGTCAAATGTCAAAGACAAGGATCTCCTCATTTTTATTCCCAAAAGGCAGTCAGTGACCAATGACCAGTATTTCATTTCTTATGATTTGTTTCAGGAAACAACCAAAGGAAATGGAGGAGGCAGACACAACATGTGTGCACATTCAGGTGCATGTGTGTACAACATATATATGTCAAATGCAACAAGAACCACACTGCTGTGCATCTTACTTTTTTCACTTAAAAATACAGCACATATTAACACATCTATCTACCTCAATTTTTAATGACACACTGATTCTATATGTGGATATATTAAAATGTATTTAACTATTCTACTGACAAAAACTTAAAATGTTCCATTCCTTTCAAATTATTGCAAACAATGCTGATAAATATCCTTAAGTGCTTGTAATATCTAAATTATTTAGGACAACAAGGAAAAAAGAAAATTTACCACAGAGGCATAAAGTTTTTGTATGCTTGTTAAATATATATGTAATTAGAATAGGATGGTAATCCTATCTAATCCTTTAGCCACACAAGAAATTTTAATAATAAATTCTCAAAGTTGAAAAGCAAATCTGGTAATGATTTTTCTTAATCTAAGTGAACATTAGTTCAGAAAGTGTCTCTTCCTTTAAAAAACAAAAAAAAGAAATCCACAAAATGTCCTACCTTGATGTTCATCATCCTCCTTTGGTGTTTGTTCCAGTAATGTGTCCAAGGCTCGGGTGTAATCTTTCATTACCCAATAGGCAAGACTACGCAGGAAAGGATCAGGATGTAATCTTTTGCAACTGAATCCTGAGCCATCCTTTTGGCAACCCAAAATCTTCTGATTTAGGATGGATATATAAGTGGATGAAGTCTCAAATTCAGATTCATATAAACGGGCAATAACCATGGCTAGCTGAATATCTTCCATTTTTTCAAGACATACCTGCAAATTTAAATTTTAATACTTATCTTATTTAATGATAATTAGAGAGACGAAATATCCCATCAATACCCTGAAATTATCTACCATTTATATTCTCATGGTGGGGGAAGAGACAGTGAAGGGTAGTTAAATGATTGATAGGAGATTAAGGAATAGCAAAAAGAGTAACAGGTTGGAACTTAGTAGCTTCCAAACTAGACATTTATAAAATAAGCATGAAACAAAGTATATTAATATCATCTCAGACTTAGATCAATTTAAATAACATTCTTTTTTTTTTTTTTTTTTTTTTGAGACAGAGTCTCGCTCTGCCGCCCAGGCTGGAGTGCAGTGGCGTGATCTTGGCTCATTGCAAGCTCCGCCTCCCGGGTTCATGCCATTCTCCTGCCTCAGCCTCCCGAGTAGCTGGGACTACAGGCGCCCGCCACCTCGCCCGGCTAGTTTTTTGTATTAAATAACATTCATTTTTAAAGTAAATACTACATACAACACTAGAATTTATATACCACTTCCTCTTAATTTCCAAATATATTTCTGCATAAACATAATTATTACTATCTGCCTCATATTTAAATAGTAAATAACTTAGGAAATAAAGCCACATGTTCTATTCATAGTCTCTGGGAGCCTATATGCTAATGCAACTACCAGTTCTGAGCATTTGAGGTCATTCAGGCAATATGAGCATCTCTCAGTCAACACTTGTCTTTGCTTGAATATCTTCTAAGCTAACCTTCCAATTTTAAAATCTTAAGTACTGATAATCAGTGCCCAAGATGGCCGAACAGGAACCGCTCCAGCCTCCAGCTCCCAGCATGAGTAACACAGAAGACGGGCGATTTCTGCATTTTCAACTGAGCTACCGGGTTCATCTCACTAGGGTGTGTAAGACAGTCGGTGCTGGTCTGTGGGTGCAGCCCAACCAGAGAGAGCTGAAGCAGGGCGAGGCATCACCTCACATGGGAAGTGCAAGCGGGAAGGGAACTCCTTTTCCTAGCCAAAGGAAACTGAGACACACAACACCTGGAAAATCAGGTAACTCCCACCCTAATACTGCGCTTTACCAAGGGTCTTAGCAAACGGCACACCAGGAGATTATATCCCACACCTGGCCCAGAGGGTCCCATGCCCACAGAGCCTCCCTCATTGCTAGCACAGCAGTCTGAGATCTAACTGCAAGGTGGCAGCGAGGCTAGGGGAGGGGCGCCCACCATTGCTGAGGCTTAAGTAGGTAAACAAAGTCACCAGGAAGCTTGAATTGGGTGGAGCCAACCACAGCTCAAGGAGGCTGGCCTGCCTCTGTAGATTCCTCCTCTGGGGACAGGGCATAGCTAAACAAAAAGCAGCAGAAACCTCCGCAGAGGTAAATGCCCCTGTCTGACAGCTTTGAAGACAGCAGTGGATCTCCCAGCACAGAGGCTGAGATCTGGAAACGGACAGACTGCCTGCTCAAGTGGGTCCTTGACCCCTGAGTAGCCTAACTGGGAGACATCCCCCACTAGGTGCAGACCGACAACTCACACCTCACACGGTGGGGTACACCCCTGAGATGAAGCTTCCAGAACAAGAATCAGACAGCAACACTTGCTGTTCAGCAATATTCTATCTTCTGCGGCCTCCGCTGCTGATACCCAGGCAAACAGGGTCTGGAGTGAACCTCAAGCAAACTCCAACAGACCCACCGCTGAGGGTCCTGTTAGAAGGAAAACTAACAAACAGAAAGGACACCCCACCAAGACCCCATCAGTACATCACTATCATCAAAGACCAAAGGCAGATAAAACCACAAAGATGGGGGAAAAGCTGGAAATTCAAAAAATCAGAGCACATCTCCCCCTCCAAAGGAACGCAGCTCATCGCCAGCAAGGGAACAAAGCTGGACAGAGAATGACTTTGACAAGTTGAGAGAAGAAGGCTTCAATTGATCAAACTTCTCAGAGCTAAAGGAGGAACTACATAACCAGCGCAAAGAAACTAAAAACGTTGAAAAAAGAATGGATGAATGGATAACTAGAATAATCAATGCAGAGAAGACCTTAAAAGAACTGATAGAGATGAAAACCATAACATGAGAACTACGTGACAAATGCACAAGCTTCAGTAACCGACTCGATCAACTGGAAGAAAGAGTATCAGCAATTGAAGATCAAATGAATGAAATGAAGCGAGAAGTGTAGAGAAAAAAAGAGTAAAAATAAATGAACAAAGCCTCCAAGAAATATGGGATTATGTGAAAAGACCAAATCTACATCTGATTGGTGTGCCTGAAAGTGACGGAGAAAATGGAACCGAGTTGGAAAACACTCTGCAGGATATCATCCAGGAGAACTTCCCCAACCTAGTAAGGCAGACCAACATTCAAATTCAGGAAATATAGAGAATGCCACAAAGATACTCCTCGAGAAGAGCAACTCCAAGACACATAATTGTCAGATTCACCAAAGTTGAAATGGAGGAAAAAATGTTAAGGGCAGCCAGAGAGAAAGGTCAGGTTACACACAAAGGGAAGCCCATCAGACTAACAGCGGACTCTCAGCAGAAACTCTCCAAGCCAGAAGAGAGTGGGGGCCAATATTCAACATTCTTAAAGAAAAGAATTTTCAACCCAGAATTTCATATCCAGTCAAACTAAGTTTCATAAGTGAAGGAGAAATAAAATCCTTTACAGACAAGCAAATGCTGAGAGATTTTGTCACCACTAGGCCTGCACAACAAGAGATCCTTGAAGGAAGCACTAAACATGGAAAGGAACAACAGGTACCAGCCATTGCAAAAACATGTCAAAATGTAAAGTCCATCGATGCTAGGAAGAAACTGCATCAACTAGCGACCAAAATAACCAGCTAATATCATAATGACAGGATCAAGTTCATACATAACAATATTAACCCTAAATGTAAATGGACTAAATGGTCCAAATAAAAGACACAGATGGGCAAACTGGATAAAGAGTCAAGACCTATCAGTATGCTGTATTCAGGAGACCGATCTCACATGCAGAGACACACACAGGCTCAAAATAAAGGGATGGAGGAAGATCTACCAAGCAAATGGAAAACAAAAAAAGCAGGGGTGGTAATCCTAGTCTCTGATAAAACAGACTTTAAACCACCAAAGATCAAAGGAGACAAAGAAGGCCATTACATAATGGTAAAGGGATCAATTCATCAGGAAGAGCTAACTATCCTAAATATATATGCACCCAATACAGGAGGACCCAGATTCATAAACCAAGTCCTTAGAGACTTACAAAGAGATTTAGACTCCCATACAATAATAATGGGAGACTTTAACACCCCACTGTCAACATCAGACAGATCAACAAGACAGAAAGTTAACAAGGATATCCAGGAATTGAACTCAACTCTGCACCAAGCAGACCTAATAGACATCTACAGAGCTCTCCACCCCAAATCAACATAACATACATTCTTCTCAGCACCACATCACACTTATTCCAAAATTGACCACATAGTTGGAAGTAAAGCACTCCTCAGCAAATGTAAAACAACAGAAATTATAACAAACTGTTGATCAGACCACAGTGCAATCAAACTAGAACTCAGGACTAAGAAACTCAATAAAAACCACTCAACTACATGGAAACTGAACAACCTGCTCCTGAATGACTACTGGGTACATAACGAAATGAAGGCAGAAGTAAAGATGTTCTTTGAAACCAATGAGAACAAAGATACAACAAACCAGAATCTCTGGGACACATTTAAAGCAGTGTGTAGAGTGAAATTTATAGCACTAAATGCCCACAAGAGAAAGCAGGAAAGAACTAAAATTGACACCTTAGCATCACAATTAAAAGAATTAGAGAAGCAAGAGCAAACACATTCAAAAGCTAGCAGAAGGCAAGAAATAACTAAGATCAGAGCAGAACTGAAGGAGATAGAGACACAAAAAGCCCTCCAAAAATATCAGTGAATCCAGGAGCTGGTTTTTTGAAAAGATCAACAAAATTGATAGACCACTAGCAAGACTAATAAAGAAGAAAAGAGAGAAGAATCAAATAGATGCAATAAAAAATGATAAAGGGGATATCACCACCGACCTCACAGAAATACAAACTACCATCAGAGAATACTATAAACACCCCTATGCAAATAAACTAGAAAACCTAGAAGAAATGGATAATTTCCTGGACATTTACACTCTCCCAAGACTAAACCAGGAAGAAGTTGAATCCCTGAACAGACCAATAGCAGGCTCTGAAATTGAGGCAATAATTAATAGCCTACCAACCAAAAAAAGTCCAGGACCAGACAGATTCACAGCCGAATTCTACCAGAGTTACAAGGAGGAGCTGGTACCATTCCTTCTGAAACTATTCCAATCAACAGAAAAAGAGGGAATCCTCCCTATCTCATTGTACGAAGCCAACATCATTCTGATACCAAAGCCTGACAGAGATACAACAAAAAAAGAGAATTTTAGACCAATATCCCTGATGAATATCAATGCAAAAATCCTCAATAAAATACTGGCAAACCGAATCCAGTAGCACATCAAAAAGCTTATCCACCATAATCAAGTAGGCTTCATCCCTGGGATGCAAGGCTGGTTCAACATACACCAATCAATAAACGTAATCCAGCGTATAAACAGAACCAAAGACAAAAACCACATGATTATCTCAATAGATGCAGAAAAGGCCTTTGACAATATTCAACATCCCTTCATGCTAAAAACTCTCAATAAATTCGGTATTGATGGAACGTATCTCAAAATAATAAGAGCTATTTATGACAAACCCACAGCCAACATCATACTGAATGGGCAAAAACTGGAAGCATTCCCGTTGAAAACTGGCACAAGACAGGGATGCCCTCTCTCACCACTCCTATTCAACATAGTGTTGGAAGTTCTGGCTAGGGCAATCAGGCAAGAGAAACAAATCAAGGGTATTCAGTTAGGAAAAGAAGAAGTCAAATTGTCCCTGTTTGCAGATGACATGATTGTATATTTAGAAAACCCC
Source organism: Theropithecus gelada (assembly GCF_003255815.1). Taxonomy (NCBI): domain Eukaryota; kingdom Metazoa; phylum Chordata; class Mammalia; order Primates; family Cercopithecidae; genus Theropithecus; species Theropithecus gelada. The sequence goes on from NC_037674.1 coordinate 26,794,295, forward strand.
ATTGTCTCAGCCCAAAATCTCCTTAAGCTGATAAGCAACTTCAGCAAAGTCTCAGGATACAAAATCAATGTGCAAAAATCACAAGCATTCTTATACACCAGTAACAGACAAATAGAGAGCCAAATCATGAATGAACTCCCATTCACAATTGCTTCAAAGAGAATAAAATACCTAGGAATTCAACTTACAAGGGATGTAAAGGACCTCTTCAAGGAGAACTACAAACCACTGCTCAATGAAATAAAAGAGGACACAAACAAATGGAAGAACGTACCATGCTCATGGATAGGAAGAATCAATATTGTGAAAATGGCCATACTGCCCAAGGTAATTTATAGATTCAATGCCATCCCCATTAAGCTACCAATGACTTTCTTCACAGAATTGGAAAAAAATGCTTTAAAGTTCATATGGAACCAAAAAAGACCCTGCATTGCCAAGACAATCCTAAGCCAAAAGAACAAAGCTGGAGGCATCACGCTACCTGACTTCAAACTATACTATAAGGCTACAGTAACCAAAACAGCATGGTACTGGTACCAAAACAGAGATACAGACCAATGGAACAGAACAGAGCCTTCAGAAATAATACCACACATCTACAACCATCTGATCTTTGACAAACCTGACAAAAACAAGAAATGGGGAAAGGATTCCCTATTTAACAAATGGTGCTGGGAAAATTGGCTAGCCATAAGTAGAAAGCTGAAACTGGATCCTTTCCTTACTCCTTATATGAAAATTAATTCAAGATGGATTAGAGACTTAAATGTTAGACCTAAAAAACCATAAAAACCCTAGAAGAAAACCTAGGTAATACCATTCAGGACATAGGCATGGGCAAGGACTTCATGTCTAAAGCACCAAAAGCAACAGCAACAAAAGTCAAAATTGACAAATGGGATCTAATTAAACTAAAGAGCTTCTGCACAGCAAAAGAAACTACCATCAGAGTGAACAGGCAACCTACAGAATGGGAGAAAATTTTTGCAATCTACTCATCTGACAAAGGGCTAATATCCAGAAACCATAAAGAACTCAATCAAATTTACAAGAAAAAAAAACAAACAACCCCATCAAAAAGTGGGCAAAAGATATGAACAGACACTTCTCAAAAGAAGACATTCAGATAGCCTACAGACACATGAAAAAATGCTCATCATCACTTGCCATCAGAGAAATGCAAATCAAAACCACAATGAGATACCATCTCATACCAGTTAGAATGGCAATCGTTAAAAAGTCAGGAAACAACAGGTGCTGGAGAGGATGTGGAGAAATAGGAACACTTTTACACTGTTGGTGGGACTGTAAACTAGTTCAACCATTGTGGAAAACAGTGTGGCGATTCCTCAAGGATCTAGAACTAGAAATACCATTTGACCCAGCCATCCCATTACTGGGGATATACCCAAAGGATTATAAGTCATGCTGCTATAAAGACACATGCACACGTATGTTTATTGTGGCACTATTCACAATAGCAAAGACTTGGAATCAACCCAAATGTCCATCAGTGACAGACTGGATGAAGAAAATGTGGCACATATACACCACGGAATACTATGCAGCCATAAAAAAGGATGAGTTCGTGTCCTTTGTAGGGACATGGATGCAGCTGGAAACCATCATTCTCAGCAAACTATCACAAGAACAGAAAACCAAATACTGCATGTTCTCACTCATAGGTGGGAATTGAACAATGAGATTACTTGGACACAGGAAGGGGATCATCACACACCGGGTCCTATTGTGGGGAGGAGGGAGGGGGAGGGATAGCATTAGGAGATACACCTAATGTAAATGATGAGTTAATGGGTGCAGCACACCAACATGGCACATGTATACATATGTAACAAACCTGCATGTTGTGCACATGTACCCTAGAACTTAAAGTACAATAAAAAAAAAAAAAAGAAAGAAAATAACCTATGGAGAAACAGGATGAACAATTACATCAGAATTATCAACAGCAAAACCGAGTATAAAAAATAAAACAATGTTCTATTTTAAAGAAAAAATCTTCAGTATTTAAAAGCAACTCATATGCCTGGGATAATTGTAAAAAAAAAAAAAAAAAAAAAAAAAACACACAAAAAACGACTAATTCTAAATTTAAAATACTAAAGTACTTTCACTTAATTGAATATTTTTCTATCATGTATTATTTCCAATTGTATTTGCCCTTTACCTGTTCATATTGTACATGATAGTAAGTAATCTAAGAGGAAGATACCAGAAGTAAACAGAAATATTTGTAATTACTCTCATAATCAGCTGCTAGGATTACATATCAAAAAATGGGAAGTTTTACCTCCTCACATCATTTTTAATATTCTAATATTATAAAATATTATAAAACAGTACAAACTGCAGTTTCAGTTCCTTATTTATGAATTTCATTAACAAAAAGAGAACAGCTTAATGTATCTGCCTTTCTGCACAGAATAAGGAGGTCGTGACCTACATACTTTAAATAGTTCAGAATCACAAGTGGTCGGGGAAGACGACATTCATAAACTGTTTTTCAGCATTTTTTTCATACATTTTACACACAGTCTTGAAATGCAATGTGCCATATATGAAATTTTTCTTTTTTTCTTTTTGAGATGGAGTCTCACTCTGTCACCCAGGCTGGAGTACAGTGTCGCGATCTCACCTCACTGCAACCTCCGCCTCTCAGGTTCAAGTGATTCTTTTGCCTCAGCCTCCCAAGTAGCTGGGACTATAGGTGTGTGCCACCACACCTGGATAATTTTTGTATTTTTAGTGGAGACAGAGTTTTGCCATGTTGGCCAGGCTGGTCATGAACTCCTGACCTCAGGTGATCCACCCTCCTCGGCCTCCCAAAGAGCTGGGATTACAGGCAAGAGCCACCATGCCCAACCTGAAATTTTTCATTTGTTTCTCCCTTGAATTTATTCGTATTTTCCTTTACCACAGGGCCACTATTTTAAGTACAGCAACCTTTGTAGTTATTCTGTGTCCTTACAAACATATGACAAAAAGTTACGATCTCCTCTACAACCTTCTCAGGTTTTCAATCTTATACAAGTATTATATAGTGTGTTTTCTTATTTATACCTCTATGGCATCTTTCAACGAACCCGCTAGCAAGAAAAAAGCAGCGGATTGTTCAAAGCGTTGTTTTCCAAGTAAGGAAAAAGCATTTTTCAAAGCAGCTTTTCGCCATCTATCTTCATTAAAGTTGTGGCTGAAAAATGTTGTCATTTTTTCATCATGCTGTGACCTGGGAACCAAGCAGAAACGTAAAGTGGTTAAACCAAATTTAAAATGTTCTACAAAATGTATAAAAATATAAAATAAAAACCTCAAACATAAATCTAAAAGAAGAACCGGCATTTGTTATCAAGCATCTCTTCACTTCTTCTAATAGGGAATGTCAACGCCTTATGTATACATAACTAGGAAACGAAAGCATTTTTTACTTTGCAAAGTGCTTTTATCAACTTTTAAAACATCCCACCCCTTAGATTAAGCTGAAAATATATTTTACCCTTTTTTTCAGCTAAAGGAACCAAGTCGCATAGAAGTTGATTTGATGAAGCTCATACACCTAATTATTTTCAAAAGCATTAGGTTTCTTACTCACAGCACAATCTTTATTCTGTTGAATCATATTAAGTGTCAAGGCAACTTACCTAAACAGACCCCACACTACTGCTTTCTTCTTCATTGAAAGGTAGAATAGTGCAGCATCTAAGGCATCATTGTTCCTTTGAAAAGAAGCTTTGGCAACCTAAATGATAAATTAAATATTAAATTAATAATTTGACAGAAGAATTACAATCAATTAATCAACAATGTTTCCCTGCTACTTCCATGGCTGATAGAAACTGTAGAGACAGAAAAAGTTGGTTCTGCTTCACAATCTTCAGTAGGTTATAATATTAATACACGCTCCTAGAGATAATCATTTACAAGCCAGTAATTATGGTAAAAATCTTAATTACAGCCAGCACTTACTGACTATTTACCATGTACTGGGCACGAGTCTATGCACCTTTTGTTATCTTATTGCATCACTACAAACCATGAGGTTCTATCATTATTCCCATTTTACAGATGAACTGACTGAGACAGAAAGGTTAAGTGAATTGCCTACAGTCACACAGTAAGGGTTAGAAAAGGGAACAGAACCCACGTAGAACTGAAACTAACATAGAAAGCAATAAAGAAGGCAGAATATTCAATAGATGTGAGTTTTTTCTTGAAAATTCAACATGTTCTACTGTATGTAATCATACTGTCTTAAACATAAGAGCATATAGGCCATATCTGATTTTTCCAGGATGCTGAGATACACCCTCTGCAAATCATTAAGCTGAAAGGCATACTGACAAAAAAACAGTGGACGTTTTATTAATTAGCTCACATTGATGGCAAAGCAGGAAGCTATAATACTAAGGTATGGGAAAAAGGGAAAAGACACCTAAATTACATCACGAAAATGCTTTACTCTTGGGTCGGGCGCAGTGGTTCATGCCTGTAATCCCAGCATTTTGGGAGGTCGAGACAGGCAGATCACTTGAGGTCAGGAGTTCGAGGGAAGTCTGGCCAACGTGGTGAAACCCCGTCTCTACTAATACAAAAATTAGCCAGGCGTGGTGGCGCACACCTGTCGTCGCAGCTACTCGGAGGCTGGGTGGGAGAATTGCTTCAACCCGGGAGGAAGAGGTTGCAGTGAGCCAAGATTACGCCACTGCACTTCAGCCTGGGTGACAGAGTGAGATTCCATCTCAAAAAAAAAAAAAAGAAAGGAAAAAAAGAAAACATTTTACTCTCAATACTCTTTTCACTTCCCCCTTTTAATTGTGTTCTCTGCCCCTTATCATTTAACTTAGTGCTTCAATATGCTCCATCAGTTTTAGAAGAATTTTATTTGTATTCAGCTGATTTATAATACACATTTCAAGGCAGAAAATGTACATATCCCTTTGATTTAATTTTAAGAAATAAATTACTTGCGGAAATAAATCATATGTATATTATCACAGACAATTATAATGACAAGACACATGTTGACAAGAAGTAAAATCTTTGTGGGATACATCTGAAACAATTCAGATAAAATATGTCCTCTTTTATCCAGTGCTTTGGAATATAAAAAATTTAATGTAGATACTGCATCATTTATATTCTTTAACAATTAACTTTTCCTGTACATCAGAAATCACATTTTTTAGTTGGTGCAGGAATGAATTCCTTCTTATATCTGTGCTTATTTTAGAAAACAAAATACTGGTATTTTGTTGGTAGCCTTACATGTAACAGAAAAATAATACTTTTAGATTCACATTTAAAACTGTGATCTGACAACCATACACACCAGAATCATGGGATGCTGATTAAGATGAAGAAACCTCAGCCTTACCACTAACCTACCAAATTAAAATCTCTGGTTATGAGATGGAGAATATGCATTCTACATAAGTTTACCAGGTGAGTCTTCTTTGGGGAACTACTATTAAGGAATTAATCAGGAAAAGGTCTTGGCATCCTTCAGAGAAACAAATTCATACTTCACAAATATAGTACCACTGATTGTACTCCAGGGAATTCCAAAGGACTAAAAGGAAAATATGAATGAGAATTCCACTTTCCTAATCCTGCTAAAGTAGAAAGGGCACAGGCTAAATCTAACATTTATAAATGACTGGAGTTTGGGCTTGTTACCTAGCCTCTCTGAATCTTAGTTCCATTATGTGTAAAATGGAAATGATGACATAGGGTTGATTAGAACATAACATGGAATTATTTATGAAAAGCAACTGGCACCAAACCTGGAAGAGAGCTGAACTGGTTTTTTTTTTCCTAAAAGGAATCTACCAGAAAACTGACTCCAAAAACCTGCCCTAAAAACTTTTATAGCCATTTCACTTGCTGCCACAGATATGTTCTTCAAGTACATACAAATCAAAACTGTTTTTATCCAATGAGATTTCAAGCGTGCAAAGAACGTTTGCTACTTATTAAACTAGTGATGCAGAGAGTCCTTTGTATAAAAAGTTTCATTTGTAATGTAAATAACAAACAAGAACTCAAGTTTACTTTCTAAATTTAGATTTTTGCATTTTAAACTAGAGCACACCTCAATTAATAACAGAAAATATTATTATTCCACGGATATATTATAAATTCAGCCTATATAGAAAGACACAATATCATACTGCATGGATGTTTTATGAAGGTCAAGTTTTTGTAATCTCCAGAAACTTTATTTTAAAAAGTCTCACCAGTCATGGTGGCTCACGTCTGTAATCCCAGCCATTTGGGAGGCCGAGGAGGGCAGATCGCCTGAGGTCAGGGATTCGAGACCATCCTGGCCAACATGGGTGAAACCCTGTCTCTACTAAAAATACAAAAATTAGCTGAGTGTGGTGGCACACGCCTGTAGTCCCAGTTACTTGGGAGGCTGAGGCAGGAAAATCACTTGAACCCAGGAGGCAGAGGTTGTAGTGAGCCAAGATCACGCCATTGCACTCCAGCCTAGGCGACAAGAGTGAAATTCCATCTCCAAAAAAAAATATATATATATATATCAAGACCTCAAGATAGACAAACAAATTTCCCACTACAGGTTTTCTGGGAGACAGTATCTTTTTTCTTTAGGAAAAGTTTTTTTTTTTTAATATAACTCAAAATCCACTAAAAAAAAAGTTACCTTTTCAATGCATCTTCGAAGCGTGTTAATGTTCCTCACCCACCACCCTATTCCCATAGCTCTTAATTCAGACCACTGGGGGTCCCCTCTCTGAATTGCTGGAATCATATTAATCAGTTCTTCTTCAGCCTCAGAATGAAAAGCCCAGGCAAAATGGCATGTAGACACACCTAAATTGGAAATATAAAATAATAACCTTCATAATTGTATCAAATAAGAAAAACAATTTTTCATGCAGTCAAATACGCATTCATTTTGGAAAGAATTTTGAAGCAGAAAGAGTGAAAGGCAGTCTGTCATCGATTCAGGACTTTATACTATAAGTTTCTGAATACAAGATCAATAATGTGATACACAAAATCCAAATCTCTTTTTCCCTAAACATTTGTTTTTGTTTCCCCTACAAAAATAGGGACACTAAAACTTAATCATTAGAAATAAAAATATTTGAATATCAGGCCATTCACACGTATGGCACACCAAATTTATCAAGACGTCACAAGAGCTGCCCAAGCTCACACAACTAAGAGTGCAGGGCCCAGGCCTGATTCCAGGTTTCTCTGTCACGAGGACCTGTGAATCCGGCCTGCCCAAGAGGACACAAGGTGTGTTGTCCCCGACAAGAGCCCAGGGGAAGGAAAGCATGGTGAAAGCTTCGTTCAAGTCAAAAGCACTTGGCTCACCGGCCTGGATGTCGATTCTAGCACCACTACCCCATTCTTCTCTCTACCCATGGAGCTAAATATCACTTCAAAGCAAGCTCTAAACTTCATGAGAGTTCCAGAAAATAATAAGGGTAAGTTGCAATCATGATGTACATTCCTCTCTTTTTAGTGCCTTCAGTTAAAAGTAGTTTAAAGTGCCTAATATTGATGCTTTTTGATGAACATTGTTTTTTGTTTTGGGTTTGTTTTTTTTTCCTCCTGGGAGAAGACTGACAGAGATCTAGGCTATTTGTAGAGGCAACAAAATCTTTACTGATGCTATTAGACTTCCAAGTACTAACGGATTTATCAACAGTTCAATTATTAATAACACTCTAACTGAAATTCGACTTAGAGCAGGTAAAAACACAACGTAATGAATGTGAACCATGCAGAATGGTAATGAATAATGGGAATGCTGGGAAGAACTCTGGGAAGCCTTGGAAAGAAGCCAAACTAGTCCAAGTAGCCATCTCTATGAACTCATTTTAGAAATAAAGAAATGTCTGAGGTCAATGAAAGTCACATTACAACACAGGCCTCTCAGTGCTATTAAGTATCAATATTGTTACACATAATTTTTTTCATTATCAACTACTATACAGATTTTGTATGCAGTTTAAAGCTTTTCTAATAATTACTGCTTCACTATAATTCCTTTAGAAAGTAAAAAACAAAAAACTATTATTATTATTTTGAATAACAATCTTAACTCTCTTAAATTTCCCATTGCCAACACTCATTATAACAACTGTGTTTGTAATCATACCACAAAACTAATGCAACATGTCTTGGCTGCCACTATAAATTTAGGGGAAAACACCGGACAAAATTAATAAAATCAATTTAGTTTTTAATAACCTGAAAGACAGACTAATTTTTTTGACTATTTAAATCTCTGCTGTAAGAGAGAATTACTGCATCATATAATTGAAATTCTGCTTTAGAAACTAATATACAGCAACACAAAATGCATAATTTGCTGATACAAAATTTATAATATAAAATAATACATAGCATATTACATTCTATATCCTTAAATTAATTAAAATTTTGGTATAAGAAGAAACAAAACAAAAATACACACAGACATGTCAGAAGAATTAGGTTCAGAAAGCAAGATTAAGAGCAGTGAATGTATTTGAAAACTTGCAGAGGTGAAAAACGTTATTAGGGAAGAAAAAGAACAGGGGCACCAACAGGCACTTCTTTTTATTTACCTACCAATGGCAGGCTATTCTCTACAGTTTACCTCTGCTCTTCTCAGCTTTTCTATCTACATACTGGCTACTTAATTTTTCCCTGAAAACTGGTCCCAGGACCATCACCTATAACACCAGTCACTTCTCATTGCCCATGCTTTAACTGTAGTAGAAGGGAAAATGGAATTTGACAACACTTTAGAAATTTGAAGTGTTTTAGATTGCCCTAGGAAATGCAAAAAATTGTTATTAATTGATTCAATACCACTTGACTATCACCCAAAATTAAAGAGAACATGGAGATACCATTTTAAAAATCTATCCAAATGGCATAGATTGCTTAAAATGTTAATATCAAATGTGGGCAATGGGGTGAGTTTTGGCATCATCAAACTTTTTTTATTTTACATTTTTAATAATTTTTTGTTTTCAATTTTTGTGAGTACACAGTAAGTATATACAAACTTCTGGGAATGTAAATGAGCACAGTATTTCTGAAGGGCATTTTCATGATACTTATCAAGAGTGAATAATTTTCACGCCTTTTGATTCAGTAATTCCACTGCTAGAAAACTAGCATGAGGAAATAAACAGGAATGTAAATACTTACTTGCCAAGCTACAAGGTTCTTCATTACAGTGACAATTCAAACAGAAAAAAAACCTCAGCAAAATCTATTTCAAAAATAAAGTATTGGGTAGATAAAATACAGTTTAGACACAGAATTTCAGATGGCTATTTAAAGTTATGTTTTCAAAGAACATTCATAGGTTAAAGGGTATAAGTGCCATGGGGAGGAATAACAGTCTATCAAGCCTAGTGTTCTAGGTTCTGTAATACTAAGACATATATTATGGGACTCTTTCCAAGATATGGGTTTCAAAAGAAATATGGTCCAATGAAATGAGCTCTGGACTGGGATTCGAACTCCAAATCTTCTAATAAATAGTCCTGTATCCTGGGCAGGTCACTTTTAATTCTATGGTTTCAATTTTTTACTCTGTAATAACAAGGCTGATATAAATCCTTATGTCTCAAATCAGGTGTGGCAGTATGCTTGAAGTATGCAAATCCACTGTTATCAATATGGCAGATCTTCCTGAATCATCAACTTTACTTGCTGGCAAATAACTGGAACATAATGCTTACATTAAAATAAATACAAAAACATATCACAGAGCAAAGTTTACACAATTTTTCAAAGAAAAGACATCAAGATATTTAGGGCTACTCTGCAGAGAGCCACTTCAGGTTACCACCTCAGGCATACCACATTTACCCCCTAAGCTACTACTTCAGTAAATAAATTCTATTCTAAACTTAGTTAGAAAAGTAAGTCACAGAATAGAGCCGAAGGATGCATAGAAAAATGATAAGTGGGTACTATGTGACAGAAAGATCTTAAGGCCAGTGATAGGTATGCACGTAATGACTTACCTAATGTTTACACACAAATGTGAATAAACCCCACCGCTCCAATATTAAGTAAAAGTTGGCAAAGCTTCAGTGAGTGAATTACCTTGATGAAGTAGCTGCACTCGGTATAAGGGAGGCAGAGATGTCAAAAGGCATGTGTGTAGGCGCATAGCTAACAAGTATCTCAAACCACACTCATCTAATGTATCTCTTCCTGTAATTTAAACAGAAAATACGTTTAAGGAAAAAAGAATGCAAGAGGCCACAAACTGATAAGCTATAAAATAAACAAACTTAGTCATAATTTATATAAAATACATAAGATATTTTTAGTGTATTCCTTCCTGAACACTTTAACGTTTTTACAAAAAAATCATATCTTTACAAAAAAATATATGTGTCTACTAAAACTCTTAAAAGAAAAATGATTTGGGGAAATACAATTAACTATTAGAACAGATAACAAAAGCATTTATAGTGACTTAATAAATGAAAGACATCTTGAAATCCAATAAAAAATATATTAACTATAGTATGTTAGGTACAACTTTTAATAATATTTTCTATACGAATTCCAATGAGATGTAATGGAAATTACATAACTGATGTGAAATCATTTGTTATATATTTAAACAGGTAATATTTTCTACCTTGGTTAAATTAACTGAAATATCGTACTACCAAAGATTTAAAATTTGAATCCCCTGGGAGTTAGTGTTACATGGTTAGGCTGAATCTTCACCTTGATTCCACAAATTTATTTATACAAATGAATTCCACTTAGTCGAAGTATGAAGGTGTGGCAAGTGTAACCAAAACTATAGCCACTGCTGGATAAAAGCAAAGGAAAAATACTGACAGCACCTAGCCCAATAACTGACACTTCAGAAGTACTCAAACATTATACAATCAAACAGCATTTTCCAGAAAAAAAAAAACAAAAACTTTTAAATGGCCAAAGATCAAGCCCTAGCTCTGTTTTTCATTACCTCTATCTATCCATCTATCTATCTATTTAGCTAGATAGATAGCTATTAGGTTGGTGCAAAAGTATTTGCAGTTTTGCCATTACTTTTGCACCAACCTAATATCTATCTATTTATTTATTTATAGACATAGGATCTCGCTATGTTGCCCAAGATGGTCTAAAAGTCCTGGTCTCAAGCAATCCTCCTACGTTAGCCTCCCAAAGTGCTGCCATTAAAGGTGTGAGCCACCATGCTCATTTGTCCACTTATTCATTCAACAAATCAAGCATCTATTACATGTGAGGAACTCTCTGGGTACTGGGAAATCAGCAGTGAATAAGCCAAAGTCCCTACTCTCCTGGGGATCATATTTTAGGAGGTAGAGACAAACAATAAACAAATAATATGTGGAAATTAATGCTACGAACAGAAATAAAGCAGGACTGAGAGATAGGGAATGCTAGAGTAAGAGAGTTCTATTTCATACAGTATGGCCAGGAAAGAACTCTCCAGTAAGATGACATGCCAACAGCAATTTGAGGAAGTAAAGGAATGAGCCATGCATGAATCTGGAAGAAGAGCATTCTAATAGAGCAGAAATGAGCACAGACTGTGTGGGACTTTTAGGCCACTTTAAGGCTCTTAACTTTTATTCTAAAGTGAGACAGGAAGGCACTGGTTTATGTTGAGCAAAGGAGAGATTTAATGTGATTTGATTTTAAAAGAATCACTGGTTCCTAGGCAAAGAACAGACGGAGGTAACAAGAATAAAGCAGTTAGGAGATGACAGGGACTTGGACCAGAGTAGTAACTGCAGAGGTAATGATAATTGACTGTTGGATTCTGGATATTAATAGAACTGATAGCATTTGCCAATGAACTGGATATGAGGTATAAGAGAAAGCAGAGTCAAGAATGACTGTACGTTGTTTCACCGAAACAAGTGGAAGAACTCATTTACTTAGAATCCATTTACTGAGACGTGTAACTCATTTAATCTCTGACCTTCGGTTTCCCACCTGTGAAATGGAGACATTCATTCCTGCCTTATTACCTCATCAATGTCCACTGTGTCCAGGATACACTATTTCTATATTGCTTTAGCCAATGATACACTTTTGTATTAGAAAGTGTAAACTGTTCTGTTTTACAAATTATGGCATGCCTAGTTTCTTAATGTCCCACAGTAAAAACTAATATATATTAAACACACAACACAAGCTTAAGGTTGTTCTGGGAAGAATCTCACTCAACTGCATACAACCTCATAATGGTTAAGATTTTTCTTTTCCAATTAATAGTGAGAAAATAAGTCATAGGCAAAACCCTAGAAGGTCTCTAGTTACTTTAACCTGCAGAGGAGAAAACTTTGCGGGATATACTATAGGGATGTAAATCTACATGAAGAGATATTTTCCAGCTGCCTTTCCCCCACAAATCTGGAAATTATGAAATAGTTAAAAGGGTACAGGCTTTGAGTCAATAATTTATAAACATATGAACCCCACTTCTACTCCTTAATGCCTATGTGATCTCAGGTGAGTCCCTTAATTTCTTAAGGATCAGTGTCTTCATCTATAAAGTTAAACATAATAATAGCTATCTGCTAGAAGATTGTGATAATTAAATATGATAAAGTAAAGAAAGTGCCTGAAACACAGCCATTTTTCACTCCTCCACAATATTTATTGAATTAATGAAATTTTGATCATTAATTTTCAGTTTCCTTTGCCAATGCTATCATTTACAATCTACAACATTACCCTGAACTATGTGCATAAAAGAGAATGGAATCTAGTTCCAGGAAGCAGCCAAAAATTTTCTAGTTACAGAATGAATTAGGCAAAATACGTATGACATTAACTGTAAGGAAACCTCTCTGAAGAGACTTTTTGGAGAAAATTAGGTAATTGTAAAAAGTTGTTTATGGCTAGAAATGGGAAGACCAACAAGTTGAGCCCATGAGGTCCCAATAAGCCTCATGATTCCACAGTAACATTAACAAATGGGCTGTTATTATCAAAGGAAAAATCACAGGGATCAATCTGATTTTAAAAAACGAGAGACTTGGCCAGTCCATGGTGACTCATGCCTATAGTCCCAGCACTGCGGGAGGCCAAGGCAGGAGGACTGCTTGAGCTCAGGAGTTCGAGACTAGCCTGGGCAACGTAAGGAGACCCAGTCCCTACAAAAAAAAAAGAAATTAGCTTGGCCCCATGATGGTGCACACCTGTGGTCCCAGCTATTTAGGAGACTGAGGTGGGAAGATTACTTGAGCCTGAGAGGTTAAGGCTACAGTGACCTGTGACTGTGCCACTCAACTCCAGCCTGGGCAACAGAGCAAGACCCTGTCTCAAAAAAACAGACAAACAAAAACCCCACCCAAACACACACAAAAAACAAGAGATTATAAATCAAAAATGACACAAAGGTTTCTGTGTAAAAACTCATGAGAGAATGCACATGGATCTCACAAATCTGTGTATTCATATGCCTGCCTCAACTGTCTTTTCTGAGCATATTATATAATAGTAATTGCCTATTAAGGAGGTCTTTTCCATGCAAAGTTTGAAAGTTGAGACTACAATTCAATAAATGAGTCAGTATACAGATAATACAAATATTTCTATTAGGTACAACTTTATCCATTTTTAGTGAGAATATTTACCTGAGCAACTCTTATCTCTGCTTTCATCAAGCTCAGTACTGGTAGTAGCCACTGTATCAGCCAAAGCTACAAGGAACATCTGCTCCAAACGGGTAAGGCCTGGTAGACTTGAGTGCATAAGATGACTTGAAAGTACCCTTGCATGTTCTTGGCCAAAGTAAGCTGGTCCATATTGAGAAAGATTTATTACTTTTGATTTGTTTTCTCTCTTTTCGGGCTCTAAATCAATATCATCCGTTGTTATATCCTGGATTTGAAATAGCTCTGAATACTGATCCTCTGGTTGACTTACTGTCTGATCTTCATAGCTCTGTGGTATCTTTGTACTTTCTTCTGAAATTCTGTAGGATATATCTTGATCTGCAGCAAGTAATGCATATAGTGGGAGTGGAGGGATAGAATCTATCTCAGTATAATCTCGAGTACCATCTTTTCCTACGGTGACTGTTTCCTTCGCTGTACTGCCGCTTACACTAATAGTTCGAGAAAGATGTCGCTTAGTTCCTTCTCCAGCATCAGCATCTCTAACTATTGCTACTTCACCTGCAATACATTTTACTAAATGAGAGAGAATGGCTTTAGCCCTTCGCACTTTCCCTAAATCCATCAATTCTAACAGCTGAGTTGGATGATACTGTGGAAGAGTAGGGGAAAGTACATGTGCAGCCTCAAATAAGCCACCATCTTGAATTACAGTTGGTGAACAAAAAACATCATCAGAAACAGCTGTTCCTTCAACAATACTTTTTCTTGCCAGCATATTAGATTTAAAGGTCAAATGATCTTGCATTGCTGCCTCTTCTGCATTAGGACTATCAGCTTCAGTGTCTCCAAATTTGACAGCATGCTTCCACTGTGCATATACATGCATTTCACAATCCATTCCTACCACCAATATCCCATCTCTTACCCAAGAGAGAGAAACAGGCAGTGAAGGAGTACCATCAACGGAAGATACCAAGTCTATAGATCTAAGAAGAACCCATCTTGACCTAACCCCTTGCTTGATACTACCACCTAGTGGTAAAGTAATGACAGCTACTCCATCCTTACTGTTGGTTTGCTCAGTCACAATTCCTGAAAGCCTTCCATACATGAAGATATTAGCACCGACCCCCACTGTAAGAATGTGGGAGCCATCTTCTTTTGATACCCAGTCCAAATGTACTAAATGTTTGATATTCGGAATAAGATATCTATCCTTGCTCAAGAGTGCATCTGACTTGCTATATACAAACAGATTACTGTCAACGCTGACCCTTGAATCAAGTACACTCCCAACCTTAACCAAATCATCAAGATGAATTGTTTGTTCTAAAACCCACTCTGATCCTCCTGTAGATTCACATTCAAATATACAAACATGCATGGAAAATTCTTTAGAAATAAAACCATTATGGTGGATAGGTTGCTTATAAGCCACTGCAAGGCGACCTGTGTATGAACAGCTAACAGCAACTGGTCTTCCCACGATGCTCACTGTACTGCTATTATCTTCTCCTTCATCATTCATCAAAGGCCATCTCTTCCAATGATAAATTTCTTTCTCATCACTTTTATTACAGTCTGGGTTGGTTTCCATACAACATTTCCAGAAGCGTACTTTATTGTCAGAACAAGTTGTAACCACTAAATAAGGTGCAAGGCACACTGGATAAATTGAAGAAGAACTCAGATGGCCTTAAAAAAGAAAAAGCAAAGTTAGTTATAATAATAATAAAGCCACAAAATAATATGGTAATAATCAAATTCTGGAATGTGATCAAGTCAAAGTCACTATGAGCTTCTTCAGAATAACTCTGTAGTCTTCCTCTTAACTAGTATCCCACTAAATGTACACTGGCCAACGTATCTATAAAGGTCTTGAAGAGCCCATCAGTGAAATCAAGGTATGCAATAATAATCACTTAATTTGTTTTTAGGTAATTAAGTTTAAATGAGGCAACCATTTAATTAAAATAAAACTCAAAAGCACTGAAATAAGTCAACCCTTAATGTGTTTCTATTATTTACATTTACCTTCACAACATGCCTCCCTAGACTTTCATACTATATATTTAATCATTTTCATTATGAATACTTAACTGAGCTTTACAATTTGCCTTTCAAATGCCCCTAACCCTCCCTCAAATAATCCAGACCCCAGGTGGTAAATTTTGTTTCAGACAGCAAAACAGACCAATAGATCTTACCCATTCTACCAAGTTTAATTCATCCTCTCTTAGCACTGAACCAGAACCCTCTTATCTATTCCTGACTGCCAAAGACTAACAAGGTACATCTGTTGTCAACTGTAAGACAAGGGGATATACAGATTAAGATCTGAGGTCAGAAGATCTGTATTTGAGTTTCAATCCATCAATAATTTCATTAACAGTGGGAAAGCTACTTAATTAATCATCTGAGCCTGTTCCATCTAAACAACTGGGATCAGTTACTGTTTCCCCTAGAATATTATTGTCAAATAAGACATTTTATAAGGCCTCTGTAAAATATAATTTATTATCATGAACGCCAATAAACTTGAGTATAACCCAAACCTTTCAAATATTTTGAAAGATTAACAAACTGGCCTAGATCTGCACCAGCCACAAAAGCCCAGAATACACTCTTCTCAATATGATCTTTCCAACTGTAAATGCAAACCTGTCTTAGGGATGAATGAGAAAACACCCTTACTGAGTATCATCCACCAGTAATATTAACAGCCCTGAACCTCCAGTTTTGGTTTCCAAAAAACACTATTCTAGAAACTCCCCAATTAAAATTCTACAAGTAGCAGATCACTTTAAATACAGTTGCCAGTCTTGCCCTCCAAATATCTTATCTATCTTGCTAAAGTCGGTATCATTCCAGACCAGCCAAACTATAATCTTTTATCCTACATTTTTCCTCAGAGTATCTGCCAACCCTTGTTCAAACATTCTTAATAAAAGTGAGATATGATTACCACAATGTGAATGAAAAGTCTTAATTTAAAAAAAAAAAAAAGCCTCAGTGGTTTACAAATGAATTTGTTCTTTAAAATTTTTACTATCATGATATTCCAAAGTATAGGCAAGACATCTCACATTAAAATATTTACACTATTTTGGCCGGGCGTGGTGGCTCACGCCTGTAATCCCAGCACTTTGGGAGGCTGAGGCGGGTGGATCACGAGGTCAGGAGATCGAGACCATCCTGGCTAACATGGTGAAACCCCGTCTCTACTAAAAATACAAAAAAATTAGCCGGGCACGGTGGCAGGCTTCTGCAGTCCCAGTTATTTGGGAGGCTGAGGCAGGAGAATGGGTGTGAACCCAGGAGGGGAGCTTGCAGTGAGCCAAGATAGCACCACTGCACTCCAGCCTAGGCAACAGAGCAAGACTCCATCTCAAAAAAAACCACACAAAATAGTAAAAATTTACACTATTTTCTGTCAAGCTGATTACATTTATCA
Organism: Theropithecus gelada; assembly: GCF_003255815.1. Taxonomy (NCBI): domain Eukaryota; kingdom Metazoa; phylum Chordata; class Mammalia; order Primates; family Cercopithecidae; genus Theropithecus; species Theropithecus gelada. The sequence goes on from NC_037674.1 coordinate 26,811,377, forward strand.
CAGGAAATTTGTGTGTGTGTGTGTATGTGTGTGTATAGTCTCGCTCTGTTGCCCACCCAGGCTGGAGTGCAATGTCGGCTCACTGCAACCTCCGCCTCTCAAGTTCAAGCGATTCTCCTGCCTCAGCTTCCCAAGTAGCTGGGATTACAGGTGCATGCCACCATGCCCAACTAATTTTTGTATTCTTAGTAGAGACAAGGTTTCACCATGTTAGCCAGGGTAGTCTCGAACTACTGACCTCAAGTGATCCACCCACCTCAGCCTCCCAAGGTGCTGGGATTACAGAAGTGAGCCACTGCACCCAGTCAGGAAATTATTTCTAATAAAGACATGTTTCTAAACATCTAGACATATCATTAAAAGAAAATAAATATTTATTTTAATGTCAACATAGCACATATTTCAGAAGAGTTCATGTATTTTATCTACTAAAGAGTTTATACATTTTATCACTATGAGCTACCACTGTGCAGTCTTAAAATGACCTTACCTGCTGAAGGAGTTGCTCTTATTACTTCAACTGATTCTGGGAGATCAAGGGGTTGGCTATACACCAGTCTAGAACTCAGAATAAGTTTACTGGCAGTTTGAAGATTGGCAATTGATGAAGAATGTGGCATGGGGCTCACACTAGGAGAGGTTTCTGGAGAAGAATCCACATTCTTCTGTCCAGGGACTGAAAGTAGACTCTCAGAGGAAGCACCTTCTGAAGCTTTAGCTTTAAAAATAAATTATAATATTACAAAATGTATGTATATCATTACTATAAATATGAGCTAGAATATTAGTTCGTTATTATTTAAGAAACATAGCTTCTTAAAAGTATTTTGGAGGTGAGCATACAGAGAAAAGAGAACTCTTTAAAATAGAATGACCATATGACTCAGCAATCTCACTACTAGGTGTTTATCCAAAGGAAAGGAAATCAGTGTATCAAATGGATAACTGCACCCCTACATTTATTGTAGCACTATACACAACAGCCAAGACATAAAATCAACCCAAGTATCCATCAGTGAATACACGGATAAAGAAAATGTGGTATATACACAATGGAATACTATTCAGCTATAAACAAGAATGAAATCCTGTCACTTGCAGCAACACAGTTGGAAACCAAAGGTCACTATGTTAAGTGAAACAAGCCAGGCACAGAAATACAAATATCACCTGTTCTTTCCCTCACATATGAGAGCTAAGAAAGTGGATCTCACGGAGGTAGATAATAGAATAACAGACACCAGAGAATGGGAAGGGTTGTGGGGTGGGTGAAGAGAGAATGGGAAGGGTTGTGAGGTGGGTGAAGAGACTGTTTAATAGGTACAAACAAAAAGTTAGACAGAAGAAATAAGTTCTATTGTTTGATAGCACAGTAGAATGACTACAGTTAACAACAATACATATTTCAAAAGAGCTAGAAGATCTGAAATGTTCCCAACCTGAAGAAACAATAAACTTCAAAGTAATGAATATCCTAAATACCCTGATATGATCATTACATATTCTATCCATGTATAAAAACATCACATGTACCCCATAAGTATGTATAATTATTATGCATCAATAAAATTTTTTTTAAAAATTACTTTGGAGACAAGGTCAATTTTCAAACTTTTGCTTAGTTACTCTGATAAGCTTTTTTGTTTTGTTTTGTTTTGTTTTGTTTTGTTTTTTACAATTTTACTCTTTCTTAGCATCAGTTCTATCATGGGGAGACTGATAGGGAAGAATCACAACATGTAAAAGCTACAAGAAACCCCTTACACAGTCCAGTGCTTACAACCTTTAAAACACATTAAAAGCTTGAGGAATTTGTTAACATGCAAATTCCTAGGCCTAACCACAGAGACACTGATTTAGATGATATGGGGTAGATCTCAGTAAAGCAGCCCAGGTGTTTTTGAAACAGATGGATCATGAACCAAACTTTAAGAAATAGCAATGTACTGCCTCACTTTTAGATTAAGAAATTTAAACTTAGAGAGTTTAGTGATTTTCCTGAGGCCATATAATTAGCTAGGGGCAAAGAAGACGTTACACTAGCAGCCTCCTATCAAGTACTCAAATCAGAGAATGATTTCAAGAATAAACACAAAAAGTAAAAGTTGTAAGAAAATTTAAGACAATATTAGTTGACTGCCTTTGTAAGCCATATTGACTTGATCTTCCAAAGAACTTCCAGTGAGTATAAATCTCTAAGATTCAGTTATCTGTTCTTCTGTGACATATAAGAGATACTCTATATTATATTTATTTATTTATTTGTGTATCTGTCTCTCTCCATTGGACCACAAATTCACTAAAGGCAGGGATGATATGTTATTGCCTTGTACATCTCAAGGAGCACCAGAATATCTAATAAATAATAATCAATCCTCTTTTGTTTCTGTTAAACATGTCAATCTATCTTATACTGGTAGGCCAATAAGTAAGAAATATGAAAAAAAATTTTTTGTAAAATGAAATGAGACTACAAACTTGAATCCATAGTCAGAATACAGGAGTCCCACTCCTGGCTCTATCACTAATGAGATGTGTTTCCTTAGGCCAGGCACTTCACCACCTCTGGCTACTTTTTCACCAGCAAAATAAGGTTAAAACTACATCATTTCTCTTCCTGTAAAGCATGCTATTTTCTAACATATATCTCATGCTAAGAAAGAAAATAAGAGCAGAAAAAAAAAAGCAAAGACTTTAGAGTCACCAAGGCCTGATTTTGAAACTTGGTTCTGTGACAAACTACATAATGGGTCTTGCTCAAGTTACTTACCCTTACTCCATTAATAAACTGGGTATAATGTCTATCTCACATATATAAAGCACCAATCTCAGTACCTGGCACGCAGAAGGTACTCAACATGTTCCCTTCTCTAACAAAATTTAAACCAATCATTTATCCTCTAACAGGATATTCACTACTGTGGTAAATTTAAGCATTAAATGTGAATGGCAGGATACACTGTTAAATCTGCAGCAAAGATTAGAACAAAAAGATGGATGCTTTCTATCACAGCTAAGAAGAGTAAATTATTTGCCTCTACTGTAATCTCATTGTCTGTGACCTACTGCTGTCACAAACAGTGTAGGCAAGCAACTCAACTCTAACCCTGGCTTTAGTGAGACACACACCTCATAAACAGTGGGGACAAACAAAATCACACAGTTCCTGTCCTCCCACAAGGATCTGTTACTACCTCTATAAATCTCTTCAGAGTCACTTCTATCTCTGTGCCAAATTCTAGAAATTACTATATTCTCTGCTGGGTGAATCTCTTCCTGATGAACTGGTTTTAGATCCCTTCTCTTGCATTTCTGTCAAACAACATATAATGCAAAAAATTAACTCCAAAGGCTTTGAAAGAATTTTTAAATACCTGGTGCCTCAAGAAGATTAGGCTCAACTAGGTGAAGGTAAAGGTTCTGTCAAATACTTTGGCTTTTCTAATGCCAATTCATGGCCCAGTTAGAACTGCTACCTACAAAGTTATGTGATAATGTATAATACATGTGAACAAAAAAGTACAAATTATTCTTTCACTGTATTAAATGTTGTATAAGAAGTTGTATAAAATCAACTAATATAATTACAAGAAATAATAAACTATTACAACTCAAATATTTTGAGTTAACAGTTTAAAGCAGATTCAATGTGATATGGCTATCCATGTAGTTCTTCATTTTAACAATTATCTCTCAAAAAGTAAAAGTTTGTTTTTTAAAAAAACTATGATCAATTTCTTTGCTTCATACTACAGATTTCCCAATTTGTTTAGAGATTAATCTAAATGTGTACAGCAAAAGAATGGCTGAAATAATTTTTTAATCACAATTGCATTTCTTTTTTTTTTTTTTTTCTTTTTTTTTTTGAGACAGGGTCTCACTTTGTCACCTAGGCTGGAGTGCAGTGGTGCAGTCTCGGCTTATTGCAGCCTCTGCCTCAAGGGCTCAAGCAATCCTCTCATCTCAGCCTCCCAAGTATAGGCACACGCCACTATATATGACTAATTCTTTATTTTTTTGTAGAGATGAAGTCTCACTATATTGCCCAGGCTGATCTTGAATTCCTAGGCTCAAGCGATCATCCTGCCTTAGCCTCCCAAAGTGCTGGGATTATAGGCATGAGCCATCATGCCCAACCTGTATTTCTTAATGTTCTACAAAAACAGTTCTGCTCATAAGCCTCAGGCACTCAATTATATTTTATCAAACAGCAATTCTGCTTTTTTTTTTTTTTTTTTTTTGAGACGGAATCTTGCTCTGTCGCTCAGGCTGAAGTGCAGTGGCACAATCTCAGCTCACTGCAACCTCCACCTTCCAGGTTCATGCCATCCTCCTGCTTCAGTCTCCTGAGCAGCTGGGACTACAGGTGCCCGCCATCACGCCTGGCTAATTTTTTGTATTTTTAGTAGAGATGGGGTTTCACCATGTTAGCCAGGATGGTCTTGATCTGCCTGCCTCGGCCTCCCAAAGTGCTGGGATTACAGGCATGAGCCACCACGCCTGGCCAATTCTGCTTCTTTTAATGATGATAAAGCTGATGATGTACAGTGTATTGCATGGGAATGTGTATTAACAAAAAAGTACAATATTAGTTCTATGGACATCTAGAACAGTCATAATGTGCACTCAATAAATATTCACTGAAAAAAATAAATCAAGCTTTTACTTTTTTTTTCAATATGTCTAATGTGCCCATAGGCTAGTTTTTAGGATTAACCAGTTTCATTAATGATTTATGACCTTGTAATTAAAAGTTTAGAAGAGACATAATTCAGCAACTCAATTTACAGTTTACTGGAACTTCATTTTACAGAATTAACCAAATGAATTTATTATGTATCATCTCTGTATGAAACTATAATTACTTACCTAAACATGCCTGTACAGATTTAAGATGAAGGTGCCACATATGCAGAATAGAGTTATTATTGCTGTCCTTCTCAATTACTACTAGAAAGAACTTTTCTGAAAATGGTGGTGGGCGGTATCCTATTATTCAAAGGAAAAGGATATTTAAATTAGTATGTTTTTATAGGGTTAAAAAAACACTTTTTAAAAGCTACCACCACCTCTTGATATGCATGGAAGTTGGGAAGAAAAGGCAAGAAAGACCTTTAGGAGGAGTTTTATATAATTTTTGTGCCAAAAGTTAGATAGCTATCAAGGACTAACGAAGTTACGTCAAAAGTACACAAAAGCTAATATGAAAGGATATCTACTGGTCAAAGAGGGGACACTTTGAGCATCAAAGAATAAAACTGAATACAATTTGTTAAAATATATTTATCCTATTACAAACTAGGAGTTTACACAAATACCAAAAGAGGCTACATAAAAAAGAAAGGAAAGGAAAGGAAAGCAGCAGAAGAAGAATGGAAGGAGGAGAGAAGGGAAGTAAGCGGGGTGCTGAGCATACAAAAGCTCAAGCCGGCCTCACAGGATGCCCCTGGAGTAACTGGGCCACTTACTCCTTATTTGGAGAACTGGCAATTAAAAGGAAATAATACAATATTCAACCTGCTTTCTTGTATGAAAACAGCATTTAAAAAAACTTAAGTTGTGGGAGAAGGAGTAGTGGTAGGGTAAAGAAGAAATTTTGTAGAAATTTCACGCATTTTTTAAAGAAAAGACATTACTTGTATGTATAATTTTCCCTGTTGACAATTATAGTCTTCATAACTGAAAATGAGATCTATGCAGGATAATAAAAGCTTTCCTTAATAATGAAAACTCATGACAACTTATTGGCAATGAGCGCTGCTAGAGTTAAAATTGTGGCCTCTAACCATTTCCATTAAAAGAAACAGTTTGGCACTGCATGTTCTCACTCATAAGTGGGAGTTGAACAATGGGAACACATGGACACAGGGAGGGGAACATAACATATCGGGGCCTGTTGAGGAGTAGGGAGCTAGGGAGGGGAGAGCATTCGGAGAAACACCTAATGTAGATGATGGGTTGACGGGTGCAGCAAACTACCATGGCACGTGTATACCTATGTAACAAACCTGCATGTTCTGCACATGTATCCCAGAACTTAAAGTATAATAATAATTTTTTAAAAAGGAACAGTTTGGAAGGATGATTCCATTCTTGCAAAGGACAGCTACAAGATAAACCCAGGAAAATCTTATGCCTGAAAGAAAGTAAACTATTACAATAATGAGGTTATGTCAAAAGGACTCAGGACCTACTTCAAATGGTACTTACTAGCCTAATATAGGACTATGTAGGCATTTAAAAAATGATTGCAACTGATTGAAATATCCTACATAGATAAAAATCCATTGAGTTATATGAGTACTTCTCGTATGTATATTATTGTTCATTAAAGAGTTTTCTTAAAATGAGTTCATATTGATACCTAAAAGACAAAGAAATCCAAACAACAACAACAACAACAAATTCAACAGTAGTAGCTGGAGATAACCAGCGCACAGACTCCTCATTCTGAAACTGTCAATTAAATGGAAAGAATTAAGCACTTAAACCCTTTCCAAAAAGAACTGTTTTTCAAAGTAATCCACTGGCCCCAGTAGATAAAGAAATGCTTCTATTTACAGACGTTTTCCAGCTAATAAATAAATGAGAACTGATAAAATTGGAAAATCATAATTTTTCAATCCTTAATGAACTAGTGTAAGATCAATAATATTCAATGGAAGAAGCCATGAGATAAAGACTGCTGTCAAACTACAATGACACCACCAATTGAATCTTCTGACTCTTAATATGACTAAAAGTGAGATATCTGAATATTATTTTTTTTCTGGTATGATACATATGAAGTACTGCATCACCTAGAATGTTGAACCCAGATCTAATCAAGTCTACAGAGCTAACTTGCACTTTACAGGAAATACAGTAGACAAGAAAAAGTTTAAACAACATCACAAGTAAGTAGTCAGAGAAACTCCTTTAAAAAAAAAAAAACCTTGCCCTAGAACTAAAGGAGATAGAGACACAAAAAAACCTTTCAAAAAATCAATGAATCCAGGAACCGGTTTTTTGAAAAGATTAACAAAATAGATAGACCGCTAGCCAAACTAATAAAGAAAAAAAAAGAGAAGAATAAAACAGACACAATGAAAAATGATAAAGGGGATATCACCACTGATCCCACAGAAATACAAACTACCATCAGAGAATACTATAAACACCTCTATGCAAATAAACGAGAAAATCTAGAAGAAATGGATAAATTCCTAGACATATAAACCCTCCCAAGACTAAATCAGGAAGAATTGAAATCCCCAAATAGACCAATAACAAGTTCTGTAATTGAGGCAGTAATTAATAGCCTATCAACCAAGAAAAGCCCAGGACCAGACAGATTCACAGCCGAATTCTACCAGAGGTACAAAGATGAGCTGGTACCATTCCTTCTGAAACTATTCCAATCAATAGAAAAAGAGGGACTCCTCCCTAACTCATTTTATATGGCCAGCATCATCCTGATACCAAAACCTGGCAGAGACACAACAAAAAAAGAAAATTTCAGGCCAATATCCCTGATGAACATGGATGCAAAAATCCTCAATGAAATACTGGCAAACCAAATCCAGCAACACATCAAAAAGCTTATCCACCACGATCAAGTTGGCTTCATCCCTGGGATGCAAGGCTGGTTCAACATACGCAAATCAATAAATGTATTCCATCATGTAAACAGAACCAATGACAAAAACCACATGATTATCTCAACAAATACAGAAATGGCCTCTGATAAAACTCAACAGCCCCTCATGCTAAAACCTCTCAATAAACTAGGTATTAATGAAACTTATCTCAAAATAATAAGAGCTATTTATGACAAACCCACAGCCAATATCATACTGAATAGGCAAAAGCTGGAAGTATTCCCTTTGAAAACCAGCACAAGACCAGGATGCCCTATCTCACCACTCCTATTCAATATGGTATTGAAAGTTCTGGCCAGGGCAATCAGGCAAGAGAAAGCAATAAAGGGTATTCAAATAGGAAGAGAAGAAGTCAAATTGTCTCTGTTTGCAGATGACATGATTGTATATTTACAAAACCCAATCGTCTCAGCCCAAAATCTCCTTAAGCTGATAAGCAACTTCAGCAGTCTCAGGATACAAAATCAATGTGCAACAATCACAAGCATTCCTATACACCAATAACAGACAAACAGAGAGCCAAATCATGAGTGAACTCCCATTCACAATTGCTATAATGAGAATAAAATACCTAGGAATCCAACTTACAAGGGATGTGAGGGACCTCTTCAAGGAGAACTACAAACCACTGCTCAAGGAAATGAGAGGACATAAACAAATGGAAAAACATTCTATGCTCATGGATAAGAAAAATCAATATCGTGAAAAAGTAATTTATAGATTCAATGCTATCCCCATCAAGTTACCATTGACTTTCCTCACAGAATTAGAAAAAAAACTCTTTAAATTTCATATGGAACCAAAAAAAGAGCTCACATAGCCAAGACAATCCTAAGCAAAAAGAACAAAGCTGGAGGCATTATACTACCTGACTTCGAACTATACTGCAAGGCTACAGTAACCAAAACAGCATGCTACTGGTACCAAAACGGATATATAGACCAATGGAACAGAATAGAGGCCTCAGAAATAACACCACACATCTACCACCATCTGATCTTTTACAAACCTGACAAAAACAAGAAATGGGGAAAGGATTTCCTATTTAATAAATGGTGTTGGGAAAACTGACTTGCCATATGCAGAAAACTGAAACTGGACTCCTTCCTTACACCTTATACAAAAATTAACTCAAGATGGATTGAAGACTTAAACATCAGACCTAAAACCATAAAAACCCTAGAAGAAAACCTAGGCAATACCATTTAGGACATAGGCATGGACAAAGACTTCATGACTACAACACCAAAAGCAATGGCAACAAAAACTAAAGAGCTTCTGCACAGCAAAAGAAACTATCATCAGAGTAAACAGGCAACCTACAGAATGGGAGAAAATTTTTGCAATCTATCCACCTGACAAAGGGCTAATATCCAGAATCTATAAAGAACTTAAACAAATTTACAAGAAAAAAACAACCCCATCAAAAAGTGGGCAAAGGATATGAACAGACACTTCTCAAAAGAAGACATTTATGCGGCCAACAAACATATGAAAAAATGCTCATAACCACTGGTCATTAAAGAAATGCAAATCAAAACCACAATGAGATACCATCTCACGTCAGTTAGGATGGCAATCACTAAATAGTCAGGAAACAACAGATGCTGGAGAGGATGTGGAGAAATAGGAACGCTTTTACATTGTTGGTGGGAGTATAAATTAGTTCAACCATTGTGGAAAACAGTGTGGCAATCCCTCAAGGATCTAGAACCAGAAATACCATTTGACCCAGCCATCCCATTAGTGGGTATATACCCAAAGGATTATAAATCATTCTACTACAAAGACACATGCACATGTATGTTTATTGCGGCACTGTTCACAATAGCAAAGACTTGGAACCAACCCAAATGACCATCAATGATAGATTGGATAAAGAAAATGTGGCACATATACACCACGGAATACCATGCAGCCATAAAAAAGGATCAGTTCATGTCCTTTGAAGGGACATGGATGAAGCTGGAAACCATCATTCTCAGCAAACTAACACAGGAACAGAAAACCAAACACTGCTTGTTCTCACTCGTAAGTGGGAGTTGAACAATGAGAACATATGGACACAGGGAAGGGCACATCACACACTAGGGCCTGTCGGGGGGTGGGGGACCTAGGGAAGGGATAGCATTAGGAGAAATATCTAATGTAGATGATGGGTTCATGGGTGCAGCAAACCACCACAGCACGTGTTTACCTATATAACAAACCTGCACATGTATCCCAGAACTTAAAGCATAATAAAAAAATAATTAAAAAAAAAAAAATTGGCCGGGCGCGGTGGCTCAAGCCTGTAATCCCAGCACTTTGGGAGGCCGAGACGGGCGGATCACAAGGTCAGGAGATCGAGACCATCCTGGCTAACACAGTGAAACCCCGTCTGTACTAAAAAAAAAAAAATACAAAAAAATAGCCGGGCGAGGTGGCAGGCGCCTGTAGTCCCAGCTACTCAGGAGGCTGAGGCAGGAGAATGGTGGGAACCCGGGAGGCAGAGCTTGCAGTGAGCTGAGATCCGGCCACTGCACTCCAGCCTGGGCAACAGAGCGAGACTCCGTCTCAAAAAAAAAAAAAAAAAAAAACTTAAAAAAAAAAAAAAAAACCTTGCTCTAAAGTTAGTGGCATAATGAGGGTGTATATAAGGTATCACTTTAGATTAAAATACTCTTCTTAATAGACAGTGAAAACACAATATGTAAACCTTGTTTGGATATAGATTCAAACAAAAACACATAAACAAAAACCTCAACTTTTTGACAATTCAATGAAGAATGGGAGTAGTTATTGCATGATTCTGAGGAATTTTATTATTTTATCAATTTGATAATAGCAAATATGTAAGGGAGTTATTTTTAGAAATGCATATGGAAGTGAAACAACACTGCAGGTGGATTTGCTTTAAAATATTTCAGGGGGGCCAGGCACAGTGGCTCACACCTGTAATCCCAGCACTTTGGGAGCCAAGGTGGGCTGATCACTTGAGGTCAGGAGTTCAAGACCAACCTGGCCAACGGAGTAAAACTCCGACTCTAGTAATAACACAAAAAAATTAGCCAGGTGTGGTGGCACACGCCTGTAATCCCAGCGGCTTGGGAGGCTGAGGCAGGAGAATTGCTTGAACCTGGGAGGTGGAGGTTACAGTAAGCTGAGATGATGCCACTGCACTCCAGCCTGGGCAACAGAGCAAGACTCTGTCTCGGGGGAACAAAAAAATTTCAGGGGGGAAAAAGAAAGAAAAATTGTGTAGACAAAGCAAGTGTGATAAAATCTTTAACCTACGTTATAATTCAAATATGGAGGTTCACTTAATTATGCACTTAATTTTGTCTATTTTTGGCATTTTTCTTAACTAAGAGAGTAATAAACTTTTAATTAAAACTTAGAAAGTACAAAATAAAGCAGAAGCAGAGAAGAAGAGAAACCTACACAAGTCCTTTAAGAACACAGCTATAAAATCAGGAAGAAAGAGAAACTTCACACAAAAACTAAAGGAAAACCAAGAAAGCATTGAGGAAATCTTTTGGCCTGATTTAGCAGTGGCATAACAAATACCAAAAGCGAGAAATAAAGAAAATTTTTAATGCAAGTCAATTAAAATATTATAAAGAAAAGTACCAACTTTATATAAGCATTGAATTCTGGTAAGTTGGCGTATCTTTCCTGTTAGAAATAACATGATAAATGGCAGCTACATTTGTTGGAAACCATATTAAAAAGATTAACCCAGGCAAAGGTAAGATACTACAGAAAAGTAAATTTTAAATCTGTAAAGAAGTACTGCTGTTATAATGATAGTGAAATAAAACTGAACATAATTGAATAACATAAATAAGAAAAGTTTTGTGTATGAAGAAAGAGGTATGAAAGAAAAACAAGTTACTAGTCTGGCGAGTGCAAAGATGTTTGAGCTAAGCTTCTTAGAATACAGGACCTCAATCTGATTTTCCACTAAAGCAAAGGAAATTATCTGCACAAATTACATAGAAACAGTTTCCTTAGATGCTATACATAATTTTGTGATGAAAACTACACTAAGAAAATTAAATATGTCCATCTGGATATTCACAATTTGTAACCAAATGAAATTAATTATCTAAAACCCTTTGTAAACTAAATATTAACACAGACACTTAATTCTTAAAGACATGGCTTTTCAAATAGAACATGTTGGTTTTATAATTATGAAGTTATATATATATACACACAATTTTATTTGCCAATTTAAAAAACTTAAACATAGTTTAATGTCTGAAGGTAACATTTTAAGCTAAGTTATAAAGCTTAAACTAAACATCATATTGTTTGTTTTTGAAAGGGTTAAACTACTTACTTTCACAAAAAGGAAAAAATACCACACTTCAAAGGGGAAAACTGTGAGACGGTACCTTGCATTCACTATTTCCATGAGGTTTCTACTGTCCCACACAACATGATACCTTATATCTTATATTCATCATTGGTCTGAAGCAATTTACTGATAATTTTTTAAAACCTATAATAAAATTAACTGTTTTCCTTGAGATACCAAATGGAACTACCAATCAAAATAATTTACTTACAGAGTTGAATAATTAAACTTACTTTTTAAAACAAATTAAGGTTCATAGACACCATTTCTTGGCAAAAGTCTGTATCACCAGTGAACTGTCTTGCAAAATGTAATGTTCACCCACATGCCCTCTTCATCTACAAGCAAGCAATTTTGACAGAACTAACTGGTGTATCTGTCAAAAATTATGAGAGTGATAACTTTTGAAGATCCATACTCAATGAAAGCTTAGAGATCTTTTTTTTAGCATGAAGGTAAACAAATGCAGACTATTTTTTTAAAGTACCTTGTGATGGCTGAAAAAATATTTCTGTTTCCTTTTTCTCCATATCTTCTTTATGTGGTTTATATCCTATAATGAAGTCTTCTTGAAACACATGAAGTAACTGTGTATTTGAGCCACACTACAAATATGAAAAAAAATGAAGAGGTTTTATCTTTGAAATTCTCTGTCTCCCATCTCCCATCCATCACCTCCCCAATGCTAATGCAGAAGATATATATCTAACAATTTCTATTCTTTAACTACTACTAATTAGAAAGAAAAAAAGCAACAGAAAAAAATCATTAAAACTATCCTGGTCAGAGAAAAATTACTTTCAAAGATGTCACAGCCAATAGCAGAATAGAAGAACTCTAGCAGAAACAAATCAACTGGTTTGCTTCTCAAAAAAACAAAAACAAAAAAGAAGCTACAAAAACCCAAATTTAAAGAGCAGTTAAGCAACCTTCACCACTTTGAGCCTGAAAGCATCAGATTCACAACTGACTGGGGAGGGCTGCACTAACTATGTAAGACACACTAGACTACTACACAACTTGTAGTTTTAATTCCACCAGAGAACCAAAAAACAAAACAAAACCCAGAAAGCTCCTCAAAGTATCCCAATAGCTCTGTCTAGTGGGAATTACGAGGGATCCTGTAACAGCCAGCAGGAGGATACATCTCTAGAGAATTAAACTCACACATAAGTAACTAGAACCCCTCAAAGGATGGATGAAACATCACTGTCAACTGCTATGCTCCATGACCACGTTTTAAGACTGTCACGAATGGCTACTTAGAACCTTAATGTGAACCGAAGTTCAAGGAAAGGCTACATCCAAACAAAAGCTTATTTTGGAAGTGTATTAAGACAATCAGATGGCACCCCCAGAGATTTCAAGAAAGGGAAGTAGCTATGATTATCTTGACATTTGATGAGGAGTCAATAATCTTATAAAGGAAAGCCTGCCTCTTTACATAATAGAAAGAAATAAAAGGATTACAATATTTGGTTGGGCCACACAATTTTATGAAAGTTATAGGGCATTTTGTGTTTCTATAGGTAGAAACATTAAAAATCTCTTCACATTCATTGTCTAGGAGGTCACCTTCCCAAGGGACAAAGAATAAATGAAAGTAAAGAGAAGGGTGATACCTTTATGGATATAGAAATCATACAACACACTGGGAACAAACCTAGAAAGAACTTTAAACTTTGTCATTCATTATTGCTTACAGTTTACCAGGCCTTCTGTTAAAAATAGCCACAAGGAGCAGGGGAGAAAATGTTGAGCAAATATGAAGTAAAAAGACTGCTTTGTGAGAGCAGGCTATATTAATATCCCACGGTAATCAGTGCAAAGGAGGCTAAAGTAGGGGATGAATTTAACATCCAATCCATTAAAAATTAACTTATCTGTAGGAAGGAAGCCAACCCATGCTTCTACATCCCTATGGAGTAGAAAAAAGAAATCACAGGCTGAATCTGAAGAAAGGTGGGGCACTGGGGATTAAAAAGCATTTCCCAGGAGGTATTAGCAATATGGGTCTGGCAGCCCCAGTTCTGCTATCAAGAGATGATGTATTTTATCTATATTAGCAGAAATGACTACATTTTCCCCAACAGAAAGTGCAAAACACCAAAGAAAATTTATGATGTAATTCTATACTTGCTTTTAACTACAGTTGGCTCTTTCTTCATTTCCTTGTTTAAAACTATTGGTAGCTTCCTTACCAAACTAAACCTTTTCACAATTGGAATTAATGTTAGTTCTATCCCTTAATACATAAACATAGTCCTAAAGAAACAAATATCCTGAGGGCTAAAATGGGTTTTACATCTCCCTGTAGGGAGAAGGGTTCTCCTTATTTCCTAGGTAGTAGCTAGGGAGGAATACTGACTACACAAAGGACCTGTTATTAAAAAGTATATGTTCACTTTGATCTGACTTTCACCTGCATTTTAAAGGACCTCATAAAAGTACCCAACATGGGGCCTAACAAGGCAAACACTCTGAAGCTGAGGTCACCCTCTACTGAGTTGAAAAGAGTAATAATATAAAACGAGAAACCACAACCCGATCCTCTATGCAGCTGCACTGTATTTTCTCTCAGCATTTCAAGAACAGGGTCATGGTTTCTCTAACTGAACCAAATTTCCTTTGCTACAAATACAATTCAACTGGAGAAGAATAATTCCTTTTTAAAAAATTTTTATTTAAATAGCTTTCGGGGTACAAGTGGTTTTCTTGTTACATGGATAAACTATATAGTAGTGAATTCTGAGATTTTAGTGTACCCATCACTCACGTAGTGTACACTGTACCTAACGTGGTTTTTTAAATCCCTAGTTCCATTTCCACCCTCCCGCTTCTGAGTCTCTGAAGTCCATTATATCGCTCTGTATGCCTTTGCATACTCATAGCTTAGCTCCCACTTTATAAGTGAGAATATATGGTTCTTGGTTTCCCAAGGAGAAAAATAATCCCTAAATCATTAGTAGATTTTCACTATGGGAATCAACTGAAGTTGTCTGCATTTAATAACAAACAAGAAAATTATTCTGAGAATGACATATATCATATACACATAAAACATCATGGGATAAAGTATATAATATCACCAATTCACAAGCATGTTTTTACTTGGTTGGTTATTGCATCGAGTTCAATAATGCAGCCAGGTCGAGCAGTAGACTGTTGGCTCACAATATTAAACACTTCTCCAATAAGTTTCTGTAAATAAAAAACACAAAATGTTAATGGCCAACAACTTATAATCTATTGTCAATATGATACAGTATCTTGGACATTTAAGGCTCCCTCTAAATAGTCACTGATTGACAATGCAATGTGATACATTCAAAGAAATATTTCAACTTTCTATACTCATTCTCATGTTAACTCTAAAGTTAACTAAGCAGAGAGAAAACTCTATAGTGTTTACAAAAATAGCATATAACTTCAAGGCATCATATCTTCTTCATTTCTGCAGCCTTAAGGCCCAAGACAGACATGGCTAAAGATCTGGCCCAATGCCTGAGTGGTCTGCAGACATGCAATGACATTTAAAAGTACAACCCTGCCAGACTGAAGGTAAGGGCAATGGTTGAGAAGAAGTGGGATTGTGTCTTGGGATAAGGATGTAGGAACTAACACATGAAGCCTAACTTTGGAACCCCAAAGCCCAAAAACTTTCTGCTAAAAAGAACAGTCCTCCTCACCTATGTTCCAACTGACTTTCTCTTGCATAAAAACCTTTCAGTAACTTCATCTGAAACGGTTGCCTCAGAAAGAAATGCCCATTCTCCTCAGCACCCACCTTTACTACTTTTCACTACCTCAAAAAGGCCAATGAGAGGGGTTAGAGGCTAGCTTCGCCTAGATATAAGTACAAGGTAGGGGAGAAAACAGCCTTTATACTGGAGTTGTAGAAACTTTCTTATTTGTATCAGTAGGATTCCAGAGAGCATCTAAGAAAATGGATTCTAGGGTTATTAGATCAAAAGAAAAAAATATGTAGTTAGGTAGGGCTGAATTTATTGATATGGGTATGTTCACCCAAGATTCATGATTTAAAGTGTTAGCTCAGACATTTAGAAATGGTGTTAACAGGGCCAGGCGCGGTGGTTCATCCCTGTAATCCCAGCACTTTGAGAGGCCGAGGCAGGTGGATCACCTGAGATCAGGAGTTAGAGACCACCCTGGCCAACATGGTGGAACCCCTCTCTATTAAAAATATAAAAATTAGTGGGGAGTGATGGAGGGCACCTATAATCCCAGCTGTTCAGGAGGCTGAGGCAAGTGAATCACCTGAACCTGGGAGGCGGAGGTTGCAGTGAGCCGAGATTGCGCCACTGCACTCCAGCCTGGGCGACAGGGTGAGACGCCATAAAAAAAAAAAAAAAGAAAAAGAAATGGTGTTAACAGTCTGCTGGGTTTGTTCATTCAAATCTGGACTCAACTGTGGCCTATAGTTGGTGAGGTGAAAACAGTGAAATTTTTCTAGTACACCACAAAGCTTTGCTACTCAAAGTGTAGTCAATGGACCAGCAGTGACAGGAAGTTTTTTATGAATGCATACTTACTCCCTGAAACTAAGACATCTGTGTTTTAACGAGACTTACACAGGATTCATGTGTATACTAAAGTTTAAGTAGTACTGCTGTAGATCACTTGTTCTCAATCTTGGCTGCACACTGAATCACCTGGAGAGCTTTAACAATCAATGATGCTAAGGTCCCACCTACAGAGATTGAGGTGCTGCCAATGTGCAGCCAAGGTTGAGATCCCCTCACAGGAATAGATATGTATTCCAGCTAAGGATCTGCTTTCCCTGCCCACAACTCTCTGCCAGTACTATAATTAACAGACTTTCTGAACACTACACTACAGAATTCCAGAATTCTACAGAATCTCACTCAACATCACCTCCAACAAGAAACTCATTTTATAGTGGAAGACACTACTGGAAATTAGAATGAAGTGAAGCATTCACCCAGGGTGCAAAATTTAAAAGAGTGCTCAAAAATTCAATAATCAAGAAAAATAATATTTTAATGCAATATTTTTAAAATAAAAATTAATGTAAACAATCCATACTGAGCAAAATATCCAACATTTACATACAGAACCCAATAGTATCTTAATGAGCCATACTGATGCCATTAATGTGCATCAAAACTGCACATATGTGTTTTGATATATTTTTTTTAATGGTTAACATTTTTCTTTTGTTTTTTGCTCTATTGGCCTCCAATTTCCAGGCTCAAGTGGTCCTCCTGCCTCAGCCTCCCAAGTAATTAGGACTACAGATGCACGCAACCATGCCTGACAAATTTTTTAATTTGTTTGTAGAGACAGGGTCTCACTATGTTGCTCAGGCTGGTCTCAAACTCTTGGCCTCAAGCAATCCTCCCACCTCAGCCTCCCAAAGCACTGGGATTACAGGCATACCACTGCGCCTGGCTGTAGTTAACATTTTTCTGGAACATTAAAGTAGCTGAAAAATGCCAAAAATTGAAAAGTAGGTGCATTAAAACTCACGTATTACTTTAAGTTTAAATTTATTTATGCCAGAAATTTGACGAATTATAGTTTCATTTTTCTGGCTTTAATGGAAACAAACACATTAATAATATTTTCAAAATCTCCTTCTTTGCTTATCTTGTTTTGACAAAGTCTCTTTTTTTTTTCAGACAGAGTTTCACTCTTGTTTCCCAGGCTGAAATGCAATGGCATGGTCTCGGCTCACTGCAACCTCCGCCTCCCGAGTTCAAGTGATTCTCCTGTCTTAGCCTCCCGAGTAGCTGGGACTACAGGTGCATGCCACCACACCTGGCTAATTTCTATATTTTTAGTAGAGACAGGGTTTCACCATGTTGGCCAGGCTGGTCTCGAACTCTTGACCTCAGGTGATCCACCCACCTCAGCCTCCCAAAGTGCTGGGATTACAGGCATGAGCCACCGCGCACAGCCCTGAATTACATTTTAAGGGCATCATTCTAACTCCTGTGTTGAGAACAGACTTTGAGAAAGCAGAGCAAAATCATAAAGGAAAGCAATATAAATTTTTTCACACTCTAACCTCTAACTTCCTATCCAGTCTCAGCTATTTCCAGCAGCCATTCACATTCTATGCTATGGCTGTAATAAACTACTTACAGCTTACTATGCATATTCTTATACCTCTGTGCATTTTTAGTTGCTGTTATCTCTACCTGAAATATCCTTTTCCTCCTTCACTTTCATGTCTTACCCATTCAGTAAGTCTCATCTCAGATATCTCCGCCAGAAATTCTTTCCTGACCACCACAATCTGGATTAAGAGTTGCTTCTAACTATAGGAAAAGCCATCTTATCTGACAGCATTGGACAGAGAGAGGATAAATCACTCAGCAAGGTCAGTTAACCCAGAGAATCATTTTTAAAATAATATGTATACTTTAAACATTTTATTTTAAACATAAACATATATAAATAACTGATATTTTGGTGTTGAGTAAGACCTTGGAGTATGGGCTTGCTAATGGGAATTACAGGTCTTTCTTGCGTATGCCACCCCGTAAGTCCTTGGCTGTATTTTTCAGTTCTTTAAATGGAAATAGGCTGGACACAGTGGCTCACGCCTGTAATCCCAGCACTTTGGGAGGCCAAGCTGGGTGAATCACCTGAGGTCAAAAGTTCGAAACCAGCCTGGCCAACATGGTGAAAACCCCGTATCTACTAAAAATACAAAAATTAGTCAGGCATGGCAGTGCGCACCTGTAATCCCAGCTATTTGGGAAGCTGAGGCAGGAGTATCGTTTGAACCCGGGAGGCAGAGGTTGCAGTGAGCCGAGACTGTGCCACTGCACTCCAGCCTGGACGACAGAGCAACATTTGGACTCAAAATAAATAAATACATACATACATACATACATAAATACACAAATGGCAGTAAAAACATAAAGACACCTACAAAGTACTTTGAGTGCAGTTTTTCTTAAACATTTTCCTCCTGAATCTTTTACAGTTGTTTTGACCATGTCTAATTAAAGAATGATTTTTAGCAAAATTGCTTCCAAAGCACTTGTTGTTTTTATAAAAACATTCACATTTTTTATACTCACATTTCATCAATCTATATAATAATTAAGTTATAGAATGACACTAATCTGTGCAACTTGACATATACAAGGTTGAAAATAAACACAGCTGGCTCTTGAGAGACAGTCAAGAAGTTGCAAGAGCTTGGTCTCTACAGCTAGGCTGCCTGGGTTCGAATCCTGATTCTACCATTGCTAGCTGACTAAACTGGGACAAGTAATTACGTTTCTCTATGCTTCAGTGTCCTTACCTCTAAAGTATGGACAGTAATATTACATTTTTCTTAAGGTTACCAGGAAGGTGAAGTAAGTTAATATATGTAAAGCATTTAGAAGAGAGCCTGACATACAATAATCACTAGATAAAAGTTTGCCAGCAGCAGCAGCAGCAGCAGCAGCAGCAGTACTTTTTTTTCATGTTAAGTAACTTTCCCAGCTATTATTATTGTTAAGGTTACAAGTCAACTTGTGGAATCAACAAAGTCTGGTATACTACTCCCTATGAGCATCCATCCTATATTTTATAGAGGGAATGGACAGCATCAATGAATCCAATGAGCTGGCTTAAGTGGAGGCCAATTAAATGAATTTCACATCCTGAAATCAGCCTTTTCTTCTAATTTACCACTTATTACATAGTATATGTACATATTTATATGACTCTATAGATACGAGATCCTTGAAAGTAGGGACTGCTTCTATTCATTTTAACACTATTAGCACCTGGTACAATATGCATATTTATTCTTCCATGTACTATAGGTTATGCACAGTGAGTCCTCAATGAAAATTAAAGATTGAGTAAATAAATTACTGAGTGAAAACAAATTACACTTTAGATCATTCCTACTTTAAAAGCTTGTTTTTATTAATAGCAGCACACACTATACCACCCTATCTTTCAACACAACTTCTCCCTTATTTATTTGTAGAATACCTTAGTAAGTACTCACTAAATACCTGAATGAATGGATCTCACCAATCTAGCATCACTGGGTGAAGATAATCAAAAGCTTATTTTTTAGGCACCAAAACAACTGTATCTTTGACATTTTAAATGGAATTTTTTTAAAAAAGCTTAATCCCTGTCTTCATAAACAGCTCACTAAACATAACTCTCTTCTTGATGACTGGCAGTCACATTTATGAACATTAACTATTACTAATGCCTTTAGAGATCTAATGACTTCAAGTACTGTCTTTATAATAATAAATCCCAAATGTGCACTGGTACCTAATGTGAAACATTAGGAATATTTCCAATTGCCTGTAAAACAGGTATCTAAACTAAACTTAGGGGCTGGGCACAGTGGTTCATGCCTGTAATCCTAGCACTTGGAAGGCTGAGGCGGCCGGATCACTTGAGGTCTGGAGTTCAAGACCAGCCTGGCCAATATGGTGGAACCCCGTATCTACTAAAAATACAAAAATTAGCCAGGCATGGTGGCACACGCCTGTAGTCCCAGCTACTCAGGAGGCTGAGGCACAAGAATCGCTTGATCCTGGGAGGCAGAGGTTGCAGTGAGCCGAGATCATGCCACTGCACTCCAGCCTGGGCAACAGAGCAAGACTCTGTCTCAAAAAATAAACAAACAAACAAACCAAACTTAGGAAACTAAAACCAAGGTCACCTTACATTCAATGTGTCCAAAATTTAAGTCATTGTTAATACCTCAAAACTATCTTGCCATAGCTACTGGAACAACTGTCACAAACTAGAAACCTTAGAATCCTCTGTTTTCATATCCATATTCAAGCAACTACTAAGCTCTGCTCCTCTCCTTTCCTAGACTATGAAATCCCACTTTCGATCAAGTTGGTTTTACCACAAGCTTAGTTGACCTCAACAGACTCCCTGCTATCTTCATGCTTCCAGTACCTACCAATTCTACTCTACCCTGCAAATTAATCACTGTATTTCCCTTCCTGTGCTCCCTAAATCTACCCCTCTATCTACAGAACAATATTTATAGCTTTCAAGTATCTGTTACAAAATTTTTAAAAAGCTAGCCTGTACTTGGCATCTACTAAAAATCTCATTTGAGGAATAGGAGAGCATGTGACAACTTCTTGCTACATTTTGCCTCAGAATTAATAGAAGTAAGTAGGAGAACTGCTATTGTATGAAGAAAATCAAAACGATGAGCAGAAACAATGGAAATGTGACAGAAAGTAGTCACATCATCTTAAGAGTTTAAGATTGAAAATAAGGGCAAGACTCTATAGTCGATATTTTAGAAAAGTTAAAAAATCCCAGAATGCCTTATAGTATGGGGGTCTCAAAGTCAAAATGGCTCAAGGAAATCTGGAGGCTCAAGAGACTTTGAAAGTTCCTGACTATGCAACTACAAATATAACTGATGAGAAAAGAAAGTTGATCAGAGTAGTGGGTTAAATAGTATCCTACCAAAATTCATGTCCACTCAGCATCTCGGAATGTAACCTTGGTTTGGAAGTAGGGTCTTGCAGACATAACTAGTTTAAGAAAAGGTCATACTGGATTACAGCAGGTGCAAAATCTAATGTCTGGTGTCCTTACAAAAAAAGGATACACAGAGACTCTCAGATGGAAGAAGGCCATGTGAAGACAGAGGCGGACTGCAGTGATGCAGCTACAAGCCAAACACCACAAAGGACTGCCAGGAGCAATCTAGGAAGAGGCAAGGAAGGATCCTCCCCTTGAATATCAGAAGGAGCATGACCTTGCCAACACCTTGAATTTGAACTAAATGTATATACACCAAAGAACAGTGCTGAAAACTATGTGAAGCAAAAACTTATAGAAGTAAAAGGAGAAACAGACAAATTCACAATTATAGTTGGAAACTGCAATACCTCGCTCTCAAGACTTGATAGAACGATTGGGGAGAAATCAGTAAAGATACAAAAGAACTCAACAACACCATCAATCAAAACAAGAGTAATTAACATTTATAGAACACTCGACCCAACAACAAGAAAATACACATGCTTTTAAGTGCCAGTGAGTGGAACTTGTACTAAAATAGACCAGGTCCTGGGCCATGAAACAAACTTCAACAAACTAAAAAGGACTGAAATCATACAGTACATTTTTCTACCCTGACGGAATCAAACTAGAAATTATTAACAGGACACTTGGATGCTACATCATACACTTCTAACCAATCGAGGGTCGAAGAGAAGTTCTCAAGGGAAATCAAAACATATCTTGAACTAAATGAAAATAAAAATGCTACATATAAAAATATTAAAGCAGTGCTGAAAGAAAAATTTGTAGGCACTAAATGTATACCTTAGACAATTTTTTTTTAATTAAAATCATTAAGCTAAGCTCCTGTCTCATAAATCTAAAAAAAAAAGAACCAAAGAAAAGCCCAAAGCAAGCAGAAGGAAGGAAGCAATAAAGAGCAAAAATCAATGAAGATAAAAATGAAAACATTACAGAAACAAAGAGATCAATTAAACAACAAGCTGATTCTTTTAAAATGTCAAGAAAATTAACAAACCTAGAGAACTTCCTCAACTTTATAAAGAATATCTACAAATAACCCAACAGCTGAAGGCAGGAGAAGAGGAAGATGGCAGAATAGAAGGCTCCACCAATTGTCCCCCCAGCAAAAACACCAATTTAACCACTACATGAAAAAAAACACCTTCATAAGAACCAAAAACCAGGTAAGCACTCACAGTACCCAGTTTTAACTTCATTATCACTGAAAGAGGCACAGAAGAGGTAGGAAAAACACTCTGGAATCACCAACACCACCCTTCCCCCATACCCTGCAGCAGCAGCAAGGTGCTGAGTTTCCGTGTACGGGGAAAGGAAGAGCAAGCAAGTGTGAGCACTGAAGTCAGTGCTGCCTTGTTATATAGCAGAAAGAGAAACCAGACCAAACTCAGCTGACACTCGCCCATGGAGGGAGCCCTACCCAGAGGGGAATAGCTGGATCCCACCTGTCTGAACTTGATTCCCCAAAAGCCTTGCCACCGTCAGGTGCTCTGGGGCCTTAAATAAACTTGAAAGGCAGTCTAGGCCACAAGGTCTGCAACTCCTAGATGAGTCCCTAGTGCTGAACTGGGCCAAAGACAGTGGGCCTGGGAGGCATGCAACCTACTGAGACACCAGGTGGGATGGCTAAAAAAGTGCCGGTATCATCCCTTCCCTAACCCCCAGGCTGTACAGCTCACGGCTCCAAAAAGACTCCTTCCTTCTGCTTGAGGAGAGGCGACAGGAGAGTGGGGAGGATTTTGTTTTGCCTCTTGGATACCAGCTCAGCCACGGCAGGATAAGGGACTAGTCAGAGTCATGAGGCTCCCTTTCCAGGCCCTATCTCCCACATGACATTTTTAGACACACCCTGGGCCAGAAAGGAACCCACTGCCATGAAGGAAAAGACCCCTGGCAGGATTAATCACCTGCTAACTGAAGAGCCTTTGGGCCCTGAATAGCCAGCAGCAATATCCAGGTACTATGACGAGGGTCTTGGATGAGACTGGCTGGCTTGAGGTGAGACTCAGCACATTCCCAGCTATGGTAGCTACAGGGCAAGACTCCTGCTTGAGAAAAGCAGAGGCAACGTGCTCACTTCAACAGCACATATACTAAAATTGGAGAGAAGTAGAGGCAAAACTAAAGGGAACTTTGTTTTGCATCTTAGGTACCAGCTTGGCCACAAGGGAGTAGAGCACCAAGCAGGCTCTTGGAGTCCCCAATTTCAGGACTTGGCTCTTGGACAGCATTTCTGGATCTTCTGTGGGCCAGAAGGGAGCCCAATGTCCTGAAATGGTGAGTCTCAGACCAGGCAGCATTTACCACAAGCTAACCAAAGGGCCCTTGGTCCTTAAGAAAACATTGGTAGTAGTCTGGAAGTACTCCCTGTAGGCCTGAGGTCATGGTGGCCACAGGGTAAGGTTCATCTGCCTTTGGAAAGGGGAGAGAAGGATGGGAAGGACTGTGTCTTGTGGTTTCAGTACCAGCTCAGCCGCAGTACAATAGAACACCAGGTAGACTTCTAAGGTTATTGACTCTGCTCCCTACCTCCCAGATGGTACTT
Organism: Theropithecus gelada; assembly: GCF_003255815.1. Classification (NCBI taxonomy): domain Eukaryota; kingdom Metazoa; phylum Chordata; class Mammalia; order Primates; family Cercopithecidae; genus Theropithecus; species Theropithecus gelada. Next base: position 26,835,450 of record NC_037674.1, read on the forward strand.
CTAGACCAGCCCAGTGGATGGAGGAACTCATCACCCTAAAGGGAAGGACACAGGCCTGGCTGACTTTGCTACCTGCAGATTGCAGTAGGCCCAGGGCTTTGAGAGAACATAGGCGGTAGCTGGGGAGTGATTACAGCTGGCTTTGGGCAAGAACCAGTGCTGTGCTGGCTTCAGGTGTGACCCAGCACAGTCCTAGAGGTGATGGCCACAGGGGTGCATGTGTCACCCCACTCCCATCTCTAGGTGGCTCAGAAAAGAGAGACAGAAAGAGAAAGAGAGAGAAGGCGAGAGAGGTGAGAGATAGGGGGAGGGGGGGAGGGAGAGGGAGAGGGAGGGAGAGGGAGGGAGAGGGAGAGGGAGGGAGAGGGAGAGGGAGAGGGAGGGAGGGAGGGAGAGAGAGAGAGAGAAAGAGAGACTGAGTTTGTTTGGAATACAATAAGGGAAGAGAACAAGAGTCTCTGCCTGGTAATCCAGAGAATTCTTCCAAATCTTATCCAAGACCATCAAGGCAGTACCTCTAAGAGTCTGCAAGAACCATAGCATAACTGGGCTTGGGGTCCCCCCAAAGCAGATACGGCTTAGATCACAACACCCAAGTCCTTTTAAATACCTGGAAAGCCTTCCTAAGAAGGACAGATACAAGTAAGCTCAGACTGTGAAGACTATAACAAATACCTAACTCCTTAATGTCCATGCACCAAAGAACATCTACAAGTATTAAGATAATTCAGGAAAACACGACCTCACCAAATGAACCAAATAAGGTACCAAAGACCAATCCTGGAGAAACAGAGATATGTGACCTCCAGACAGAGAATTCCGAGGAAACTCAAAGAAATTCAAGATAGCACAGACAACAAATTCAGAATTCTATCAGATAAATTTAACAAACAAATTTAAATAACTGAAAACAATCAAGCAGGAATTCTGGAGCTAAACAACACAACTGGCATACTGAAGAATGCATCAGAGTCTTTTACTAGCAGAATTGATAAAGCAGAAGAAAGAATTTGTGAGTTTGAAAACAGGCTATTTGAAAATACACAGAGGAGACAAAAGAAAAAAGAATAAAAAACAATGAAGCACATCTACAGGATCCAGAAAATAACCTCAAAAGGACAAACCTAAGAGTCATTGACCTTAAAGAGGAGATAAAGAAAGAGGTAGAGGTGGAAAGCAATAGCAATGGGGAAATTCCCAAGCCTACAGAAAGATATCAATTTATTCCAAGGGGTAGTAACAGAGAAATTCCCAAGCCTACAGAAAGATATCAATATCCAAGTACAAGAAGGCTATAGAACACCAAGCAGATTTAACCCAAAGAAGACTATCTCGAGGCTTTTAATAATCAAACTTCCAAAGGCAATAAAGAAAGGATCCCAAAAGCAGCAAGAGAAAAGAAACAACATATAATGGAGCTCCAGTATGTCTGGCAACAGAATTTTCAGTGGAAAACTTACAGGCCAGTAGAGAAAGCCATGACATATTTGAAGTGCTGAAAAGAAAAAAAAAAATTACCCCAGAATAGTGTATCTAGTAAAAATATCCTTCAAACATGAAGGAGAAATAAAAACTTTTCCAGACAAAAACTGAGGGATTTCATCAACACCAGACCTGTCATACAAGAAATGCTACAGGAGTACTTAAATCAGAAAAAGGAGGACATTAATGAGCAATAAGAAGTCATCTGAAGGTACAAAACTCACTGGTAATAGTAAGTACACAGAAAAACACAGAATATTATTACACTGTAACACGGGTGTGTAAACTGATCTTAAGTAGAAAGACTAAATGATGAATCAATCAAAAATAATAACAACTTTTCAAGATACAGACAGTACAAAAAGATATAAATAGTAATAACAAAAAGTTGTAGCAGGACAAAGTTAAGGAGTAGAGCCTTTATTAGTTTTCTTTAGGCTTGTTTATTTATGCAAACAGTGTTAAGTCATAATTAGCTTAAAATAATGGGTTGTAAGATAATATTTGCAAGCTTTGTGGTAACCTCAAATTAGAAAACATACAGTGAATACACCAAAAACAAAAAGCAAAAAACTAAATCATATCACCAGCAAAAATCACCTTCACTAAAAGAAAGACAGGAAGGAAATAAAGAAGGAAGACCACAAAACAACCAGAAACAAACAACCAATGGCAGGAGTAAGTCCTTACCTATTAATTACTTGGACTAAATGGACTAAATTCTCCAATCAAAAGAAATATAGTGGCTGAATAGGTAAACAAGATTCAATAATCTGTGGCCTGCAAAAAACACACTTCACACATAATGACGCACATAGGCTGAAAACAAAGGGATGGGAAAAGATATTCCATGCCAACAGAAACCAAAAAAGAGCAGGAATAGCTATACTTATATCAGACAGATATACTGATATCAGTATCATTATATGTGTGATACTATGTATCAAATAAAATAGTTTTCAAGACAAAAACTGTAAGAAGAAACAAAGAAGGTCACTATATAACATTGAAGGGGTCAATTCAGCAAGAGGATATAACAATTCTAAATGTATATGTACCCAACACTGGAACACCCAGATATATCAAGCAAATATTAGAGCTACAGAAAGAGATAGACCCCAATATAATCATAGCTGGATACTGTGACATCACTCACAATTGGACATATCTTCTAGACAGAAAAATCAACAAAGAAACATCAGACTTAATCTGTACTATCAAAAAAAGGGACCCAATAGATACTTACAGAACATTTCATCCAACAGCTACAGAATATACAGTCTTTTCCACAGCACATGGATCATTCTCAAGGACAGACCAAACGTTAGGTCACAAAACAAGTCTTAAAACATTTTAAAAAATGAAATAATATCAAGCATCTTCTGACCACATTGGAATAAAACTCGAAATCAATAACAAGAAATTCTGGAAACTATACGAACATATGGAAATTGAACAATATGCTCCTGAATGACAACTGAGTCAATGAAGAAATTCAAAAGAAAACTGAAAAATGTCTTGAAACAAATGATAATGAAAACATGACATACCAAAATCTATGAGATACTGCCAAAACAGTACTAAAAGAGGGAAGTTTATAGCTGTAAGTGCCTACATCAAAAAACAAGGAAGACTTCAAATAAACAACCTAATGTTGAATCTTAAAGAACTAGAAAAGCAAGAGCATACCAAACCCAAAATTGGTAAAGGAAAAGAAATAATAAAGATCAGAGCATAAATAAATGAAACTGAAACAAAGAAAACCATACAAAGATCAACAAAACAAAAAGTTTTATGAAAAGATAAAATAAAATTGACAAACTTTTTCCCAGACTAAGAAAAAGACAAAGAAGACCCAAATAAATAAAATCAGAGATGAAAAAAGGGCTATTACAACTGATGCCAAAGAAATTCAAAGGATCAACAGTGGCTACTATGAGCAACTATATGCCAATAAATTGGAAAATCTACAAGAAATGGACAAATTCCTAGACACATACAACCTATCAAGACTGAACCACAAAAGAAATCCAAAACCTGAATAGATCAGTAAAACAAGTAACAAGATCAAAGCCATAATAAACAGTCTCTAAGTAAAGAAAAGCCCAGGACCCAATGGTTTTGCTCTGAATGCTACCAAACATATAAAAAAGAACGAATACCAACCCATTCAAATTATTCGAAAAACAGAGAAGGAAGGAATACTTTCAAGCTCATTCTATGAGGCCAGTATTACCTTGATACCAAAACCAAACAAAGATACATCAAAAAAAGAACACAGGTCGATAACTCTGATGAATACTGATGCAAAAATCCTAAACAAAACACTACCAAAGCAAATTCAACAACATGGTTAAAATGATTAAAAGATCATTTATCATAACAGGGATACAAGGATGGTTCAACATATACAAATCAATCAGAGTGATACATTTCATCAACAGAATGAAGGACAAAAACCGTATGATCATATCAATTGATGCTAAAAAAGCATGATAAAATTCAACACCCCTTCATGATGAAAACTCTAAAAAAATCTGGGTGTAGAAGGAACATACCTCAACATAATAAAAGCCATACAACACAGACCCACAGCTAGTATCATGCTGAATGGGGAAAAACTGAAAGCCTTTCCTCTAAGATCTAGAACACAACAAGGATGCTCACTTTCACCACTGTTGTTCAACATAGTGCTGAAAGTGCCAGATCAGGCAACTACACAAAAGAAAGATATATAAAAGGCATCCAAATTGGAAAGGAAGAAGTCAAATTATCCTTGTTGGCAGACGGCATGATCTTACATTTGGAAACACCTGAAGACTCCACCAAAAACCATTAGAACTGATAAATTCAGTAAAGTTGCAGGATATCAATCAACATACAAATATCAGTAGCATTTCTATAGGCCAACAGCAAAAAATCTGAAAAATAAATTTTGAAAAAGTAATCTCGGCTGGGTGCAGTGGCTCACACCTGTAATCCCAGCACTCTGGGAGGCTGAGGCGGGCGGATCACGACGTCAGGAGATCAAGACCATCCTGGCTAACACAATGAAACCCTGTCTCTACGAAAAAGAAAAAGAAAAATTAGCCTGGCATGGTGGCACATGCCTGTAGTCCCAGCTACTCCAGAAGCTGAGGCAGGAGAATCACTTGAACCCAGGAGGTGGAGGCTGCAGTAAGCTGAGATCGCGCCACTGCACTCCAGCCTGGGTGACAAAGACTCCGCCTCAAAAAAAAAAAAAAAAAAAAAAAAAAAAA
>NC_037674.1:26840220-26851680 GCF_003255815.1 Theropithecus gelada
CCCCCCCCCGGGGGGGAAAAAAACCCCCCCAAAAAAAAAAAAAAAAAAAAAAAAAAAAAAAAAAAGTACCCCGGGTGCGGTGGCTCAAGCCTGTAATCCCAGCACTTTGGGAGGCGGAGATGGGCAGATCACGAGGTCAGGAGATCGAGAGCATCCTGGCTAACATGGTGAAACCCCGTCTCTACTTAAAAAAATACAAAAAACTAGCCGGGCGAGGTGGTGGGCGCCTGTAGTCCCAGCTACTCGGGAGGCTGAGGCAGGAGAATGGCCTAAACCCGGGAGGCGGAGCTTGCAGTGAGCTGAGATCCGGCCACTGCACTCCAGCCTGGGCAACAGGCTGGAGTACCCAACACTGGAACATTAGAACTGGGGGGGGGTAATTTCATTTACAATAGCCATACATAAAATTAAGAACCTAGGAATTCACCAAAGAAGTGAAAGAGCTCTATAACGAAAACTGTAAAACACTGAATAAAGAAATTGAAGAGGACAAAAAAATGGAAAGATATTCCATGTTCATGGATTGGAAGAACTGATATAGTTAAAATGTCCATACTACCCAAAGCAATCTACAGATTCAATGCAATCCCTATAAAACACCACTGATATTCTTTATAGAAATTTTTAAAAGATCTAAAATTTATATTGAACCACAAAAGACCCAGAATAGCCACAGCTATCCTAAGCAAAAAGAACAAAACTGGAAGAATCATATTATCTGACTTCAAATTATACTACAGAGTTACAGTAATCAAAACAGCATGGTACTGGCACAAAAACACACACACAGACCAATGGAACAGCAAAGAGAATCCAGATACAAATCCACACACCTACAGTGAACTCATTTTTGACAAAGGTGCCAAGAACATACAATGGAGAAAAGGCAGTCTCTTCAACAAACGGTGCCAGGAAAACTGGATATCCATACGTAGAAGAATAAAACCAGACCCCTATCACTAACCACATACAAAAATCAAATCAAAATGGATTAAAGATTTAAATCTAAGACCTCAAACTATGAAACTACTACAAGATTACATTGGGGAAACCTTCCAGGACATTGGTCTTGGCAAACATTTCCTAAGTAATACACAACAAGGACAGGAAACCAAAGCAAAAATGCACAAATGGGATCACATCAAGTTAAAAAGTATAGGATACAATCAACAAAGTGAAGAGACAACCCACAAAATGAGAGAAAATATCTTCAAACTACTCATCTGAAAAGGGATTAATAACCAGAATATATAAGAAGCTCAAACAACCCTATAGGAAAAAATCTTAATAATCTAATCAAAAATGGGCAAAATATTTGAACAGATATTTCTTAAAAGAAGACATACAAATGGCAAACAGACATGTGAAAAGGTGCTCAATATCAGAGATCATCAGAGAAACGCAAATCAAAACTACAGTGTGATATCATCTCACCCCAGTTAAAATGGCTTATATCCAAGACAGGCAATAACAAATGTTGGCATAGATGTGGAGAAAAGAAAACCCTCATATGCTATTGGTGGGAATGTAAATTAATACAACCATGATAGAGAACAGTTTGGAGGTTGCTCACAAAACTAAAATAGACCTACCATACAATCCAGCAATTTCACTGCTGGGCACATACCCAAAAGAATGAAAATTAGTATATTGAAGAGGTATCTGCACTCCCATGTTTGCTGCAGCTCTGTTCAAAATAGCCAAGATTTGGAAGCAACCTAAGTATCCATCAACAGATGAATAGGTAAAGAAAAAAAAATGTGGTACTTATACACAACAGACTACTAATTGGCCATAAAAAAGAATGAGATTCCGTCATTTTGCAGCAACAAGGGTGAAACTGGAGGTCATTATTTTAAGTGAAATAAGCCAGGCACAGAAATACAAATATTGCATGTCCTCACTTATTTGTGGGAGCTAAAAATCAAAACAAGTGGACCCATGGAGATAGGGAGTAGAAGGATGATTACCAGAGGCTGGGAGGGGTAGTAACGGATTGGCGGGAGGCAGGGACGGTTAATGGGTACAAAAAAAATAGTTAGAATTAATAAGACCTAGTGTTTGATAGCACAACAGGATGACTATAGTCAATAATTTAATTGCTCATTTTAAAATAACTAGAAGAGTATAATTATATCGTTTGTAACACAAAGGATAAATGTATGAGGTGATAGATACCCCATTTTCCATTATTTCATTAAGAATTGCATGCCTATATCAAAACATCTCATGTACCCCACAAATATATACATCTACTATGTACCCACAAAAATTTTAAAAAATTTTTTAAGCCTGCAACTAACATTATATGTAATGATCAAAGACTGAATGTTTTTCCTCCAAAAATGGGAAGAAGGCAAGAACATCTAATCTCACTTCTTATTCAACATGGTGTTGGAAGTTTTAGTTACCACAACAAAATAAGAAAAACAAAAAACATACAGATTAGAAAGGAAGAGATAAAATTGTTCCCATTTATAATGAGACAATTATCTACATGGAAAAGTCCCAGAAATCTACCAAAAACACTCCTACACCTAATATATGCATTCAGCAATGTTACAGGATACAAGATAAACACACAAAATTCAATTGCATTTGTATATTCAACTGTATTTGTATATCCCGACAGTGACTACATGGACATCAACATTAAAAAGACAGTACCATTTACAATCAGTAGAATAAATGAAATACTTACGTATAAACCTAACGAAACATTCACAGGACATGCACGCTGAAGACCACAGAAGAGGGAGATTGGGGATACTATTGAAAGTTGTTTACTATATATATATTTATATATGTTTACATTATAAATATATATATATATTTATATATATATATTTAGAGATGGGGTCTCACTATGTTGCCCAGGCTGGTCTTGAACTCGTGGGGTCAAGCAATCTTCTCATCTCAGCTTCCCAAAGTGCTGGGATTACAGGTGTGAGTCACCGTGCCTAGCTACATTATATTTTGAGTACTATATTATTATTTGAAGGTAGACTATGAGAGGTTAAAGATGCATATTATAAAACCTTGAGGTACCACCAAAAACAAAACACTGAGTATAACAGAGAACAAATAGAACCATAAGAAAATACAAAATCCCCCAAATCATGGGGAATGCCATCAATGGCAGAAAACTAAAAACAGGCAAAAATTCCTATTTTCAAAAAGGAAAAGAGCATACTTCCGCAGGGCAGACTGAGGAGCTTAATGTCTATCTAGTACAATGTTTTGGTCACCAAGAGATGTCAAGGTGTGTACATTATACCCATCATATATTAAAACAAATCACCTCATGTAACTTTGACTTTCTTCTTTGACTGCAGAAGGTAGAAAGAGTGTATTTTATTTCAGAAAGTATATGACAGGCTGTCTCACAGAAATCCTTCAAACAAGCTGGAAAACATTCCAAAAAATGAAAATGGAGAAAGATTTCAAATGTATACTGCTAGGTTCTTTCTTCAGACCTGCCTGTTTATCATATTAATAACCGACTCAGATAATGTAAATATAACACTCTTCAAATAATTGGCTGGTGACATAGTCATAAAGCAGTAACAAATATATTAAATAACATAATCCAGATTCAAAAAGATACTGAGAGATTGGACTGTTTAGTTGCGCTCAGCAAGATGAAATGTAATAGGAAAAAACAGGTCTACATTTGGACCCCAAATCCAAATGCACAAATACAGAATGGAGAAGACAAGGCTTAGCAGAGGGCAGGGACAGGGAAAGACTTCGGGATATTGAGAGTCAGCTCATGATGAATCAATTACATACAAAGAATGTGGAGTGCCTGTCAAAACATAAATGTATCTAATGAGAGAGGTCACAATATTGCTATGTTTTAGTCATCCTACAAGGCTCAGAGTACAGACAAAAGGAAACCTGCTCAGAAGAGTAACCAGGGTCAAACGTAAAACAGTTAAAGAAACTTGATAGGCACAGGGGGAGCAGGTTTGGCCTGAGGTAGTAAGGTTCACAGGTTACAAGAAAGCTGTCTTTAAATATCTTGAGGTGTTCTCATATGCAAGAAATATTAGATTTACTATAAGTAGAACTAGCACTAACAAGTAGAATTTACACAAAATAAATAGCATTTAAATATGATTGTGTGAGCTATTCAAGGACAGAACGAGCTGCATTTAGAGTTGAGTCTCCCTCATCGGTGGCCAGATGACAAATTGGCAGGAATGAAGCAGAGGGGAATAAAGCATCAGATGGCTGGTGAGACCAGGTGACCTTTAAAGTATCTTCCAATTCTAGTTCTATGATTCTATTTTTCTAGACTTTCTCTATGCCAAACCTTAAGCTCCAATCCAAATGGTTTTCTCACTGTTTCTGCTTTACATATGTACTTTCCCGTATCTACACTTACTTTCAGGCAATTTTCTCACTCAGGCAAAGACAAAGAATTTATCTTTCTAAATCTTATCCACCTATCAAGAATGAACCCAAATACTGCCCTTAATAGAGACTTCCATGCCTACCTTAATCTGATCTCTCTCTCCTCTGAATAATGAAACACTTCTAGGGCCATCCTTTTGGCAATTAATTACGTATCACCCTTAGACTTCTCGTCTTATGTCTTAAACTGCTACTTAACTTTTTATTAATACGTTTTCTCTTCAACTAAATTAAAAGCCCCTTAAAGGTAGATCTGAAACTTATATTTTGTATTCCCTTTACATCTAGGAGAACACAGTAGATGCTCAAAAATAGTCACTGGTTTTCAATACTGGAAATATTTTTATTAGAATAGTCGTTTTTATAGGTAAATGGAAAATCTGTTCAACTCTAGATACTATCATATATGACTTCTAGCTCAGATACAGAACTATCAGAATGAGATGCTGCCACCCACTCTTAACAAATTCTAACCATTTTTTTAAATGGTCAATCAAGCTTGAAAAAGTTCCAGTTTTCCAACCTAAACATACAGCTTGATAAAGATGTCTTAAAACCTTTTTTGAGCAAAGTAAGATTAAAAGAACCAAACTAGAGAGTAAAATATGTTACAAACAAATAGTATTTTCGAAAAAATCCTTTTTATTCCTTTTTATGTAAAATGTGTTAATGTGTGGTATGTACACTAAAATTTTGATTCATATACCTTGGAACACAACTTAGGAAAAAATAAATGTGTCATATATATGTCATATGCAGCCCAGAACATATGCTTACTCCCTAAACAGCAACAAATATAGGTCCTAGACAAAGTCAAAAGAGAATTCTTTATCACCTTAGATAAATTAATAAAGATTATTAAATACTTACTGAAGATTCTGGGTCTGACAATTCATCCAATAATTTCCTTGCATCCACTACAGCTTGATAGAGTCTCAGATTTTTGCCATCAGAAGCAACAAAGCAAGCACTTGCAGAATTGCAATATGTGCCTGAGAAAGGAAAACAAGGACTCTGGGTTCTAAACATGTAGTTTATTTTTCTTATTGGCTAAAGGATAAGAAACAAGTATTCACATTTTTCTTTTTAGGCTTAACCATGGTCTAGAATCATAATTAAACAGCTACAATAAGTAGATACAAAATTATTAACAAAAAAATTTAATTTAAAAATGGATTGAGAAGGTTAAAAACTTCTAAAAAAAGTTCTAAAAATAAGTTTCATGCCTGTATTCCGAATATTAAAAATCACCTTAATAATAAAACGGAATACTTACTAAAAATCATCTTAACAATATAAACCATTTTGTATATAACAAATAATAGTTTAAAAGCTTTTGTTAATTTCACAATTACAATGAACACTTACCTAGACAGTAACTGGGAATGAGAGTTGGAAGCCAAGCCACGTTAGAGAACGCTGAGGTATGTAAAGAGTTAATTCGAGCCAATTCTGATACTCCTCCAGTGTATGACAAAGGTCCTATTGGGTCTACACGCCACAGAATAAGTTCACTGTAGATCGCATTTGGGTCATGAAATGTACGAGTTGCTGCATTTCTAAGAGGTTGTTTTGAGGAACCTTTCATATGTTTTACAGGGTCCATTAATCTACTTAATTTATTGTCTGAGTCCCACTGATAATCTGATTCAGGAGTCAACAGAGCATTATGATGAGACGATGTCAATAACAATGGTAAAACTGAATGACATGCCAGGTCATTGAGGTGAAATCGATGACCGCAATATCTAAATTTGTGAGATACAGTTAGAACAGTGGTAAAGGCAGACTTATCAGCAAAAGTGACTGCCCACTGATTTAAAGAACCATCTATGTGTTTAGAAATCATCATCACTGTGGGAGCTAAGATGTTCATATTTGTACTGTGTGATCTAGAGTGTGGCTGTGATCCGTGAGGACTGCCTATAGACATCCCCTCTTGGTGTAACAAGGTGTGGTCAGAATCTTTTGTCGCATTTATACAGGCATACATCATGATATTTTTACTAAGAGAGCTAGCATCACCAGAGGGAAATGCAACAGGAATCCGAGAAGAAAAAGAAACCTGAAAAACATAATTATATGATTCAGTACAAACAGTTTACTTCCTCTCAAAAAAAAGACTTCTCAAAATACCAAATCTCAGCTTCTTCTCAAAAAATGTCATTTTCAACCTCTTTATGGTTCAATCCCTTTCTTCTATTTACGTAATATCTTATCTCTATTCGTGGCCTAAGAGAAGGCTGAAGAAAAAAAGTTCAGGTGCTTTGCTTGTACAACAAAATGACCACCAGCCACAGATCTAAATAGCAATAAAGTTGAGAGAGATGACAAGTAAAGGCAGCTTCGTTTAGCTCATCAAATTGGGCACAAGGATGAGCTCATCCTGATTCATATTTTCAGGGTAGTTTCTTAATCTTATTCAAAATATTATTAATTCCCCCCAAAATCAACACATATTTAAATATTCAGTATTGCATTTCAAGGCCAAATTCATTATCTTCTAACTAATCAAGTTTGCTAAGCTTATGGTCACTGATCCCTTCTGAAAGCAATAAGTATTCTTTACTGAGATGCTTATCAAAACCAAAATTTTCAGTAATTCTACAAACATGCTAACTCTACAAAGCATTTATTTCTTTTTATTGTTTTAAGAAACGTAATAACTATTTCATCAATAAAATATACCTGGACTTGTCTAAATATTCCAGGATTATATTCATCCAAATACTTTACATGCCACACTAGAAAGGTACCATCTACAGGGTGTATTGTAAAAAGCATATCAGGATTCTTATTCCATTCAGTTAGCAGCGTTTCAATCTTCCGATCAAGCAGAACCGTAGGCAGTGGCATTGGTACACTAAGTCGTGAATAAGTTCTAGGACTTCCTTCTCTTTCTCCATCTTCATGTTCCGATGATCCTGTACCTGCCTCAGATTCTCTATCCAGGGATAAATCTGAACCAGAAAATATATTTATCAATACATGCATTAAGTAATTCATTTACATACTAGACTACAAATAAACGGCATACTATCTTTAAAAACTATAAATCTCTTTTCCAATTTACAGTTAGGAAAAAAAAAGGAAACTTTTGTCTGAATTGAAAGTTACTATAGTTACTACTTTTAGATAAATTAAAACTTCATTCACCCTATCATTATTACTACCATTAGCAAAACCTGTTCCCCAGAAAGGGCTATGGCTTCCAAAGACTCAAAGAAATATGTTATAACAAAACATATAGTTAGATGATGTTTGCAGGACCTAGCAGAGTGGCTGATCCAAGGCAGATGGTCAGTAAATACTTGTGTAACAAATAGAAAAGTAAAAAGGAGGAAGAGCGGGAAGGAAGAATTCAAAACTAAAAGTGGTACCACAGAAGGCTGTTAACTTTGGAGTAAGAAAAACCTGAACACAGGATACTAACCATGGTCTAATTTCATATGTAAACCCCGTTCTCTATCCTCCTGTGAATGTTCCTCATCTTCTCTATCTGCATCATCACTTTCATGATCTACCTGCTTATCAGAAAGTTTTCGTAACTGATGCATAAATATTTCTGTAGATGACGTAAAATGAAATTCCTTGTTGTTTAACCAATGAACTACAAAGCCCCCATTTCCATCATCAACATTAAATGCAGTGCCAACCAAGACATTTGGAATATCTGTGGAAATAAAAAAGATTTTAATATAAATTTTTTTATTTCTTTAAAAACATGACAAGTGCTTACAATGAGTAATCTATACAAAGAAAAGGTGCTAAACAAGTCAACATAATTTTAGCAGCATTTGTAAAAATGTTACCTGAATTTAATGGTAAATGTAAATCTTAAGAATGATAGATTTATATGAAATTAAACTATTAACTTAAAAACAAAATACACAAATGTATCAACCTTCAGTGAATTCTAGTTTGGGGACAGGAGATGAAAAATTAAAGCAGAAAAGCAGCCATAAAAGAGATAACTGGAGAAGTTTAAATATGAACTGGATATTAGATATTATGGAATTACTTATCATTTTCTTAGGTATGATGATATTATGATTATGTGAGAGAATTTTAGGAGATACTTGCTAATGTAAGGGTGATACACCATGTTAGGCGTAACTTATTTTGAAAGGACTAAGAAAACATTTCGACTGTGTGCTCATGCCTGTAATCCTAGCACTCTGGGAGGGAGAGGCGGGTGGATTGCCTGAGCTCAGGAGTTTGAGACCAGCGTGGGCAACACAGTGAAGCCCCATCTCTACTAAATACAAAATACAAAAAATTAGCCCAGCATGGAGGGGTGTGCCTGTAGTCCCCAGCTACTTGGGAGGCTGAAGCAGGAGAACTGCTTGAACCCGGGAGGCAGAGGTTGCAATAAGTTGAGATCACTCCACTGTACTCCAGCCTGGGTGACAGAGCAACACTCCGTTTCCAAAAAAAAAAAAGAAAGAAAGAAAAAGAAAAGAAAACATTTCACACACATACACACAGAGACATTTGCCATACATAAAGCAACTGTGGCAAGATGTTAACAACTGTTGAATCAAAGTGAAGAATATAAAAGTATTCACTGTACTATTCTTCCAACCTTTCTCAGTGTTTGAAACTTTACTAAAAACCTGTTGGGAAATAACATGAAGAAAAAACACAAGAAGGCAGGCAAAATTCTAAGTAAGAGAGAATTTCTCCATTTGAGGTAGCTGAAATTTATGAAGTTGATGAGGTCATGTAAGACAGTATAAATTGGCCAGGGTGGTGGCTCGTGTCTGTAACCCCAGCATTTTTGGAGGCCAAGGCAGGAGGATCCCTTGAACTTAGGAGTTTGAGACCAGCCTGGGAAACAGAGAGACACTGTCTCTACAAAAAATACAAAAATTAGCCAGGAGTGGTGGCACACACCTGTGGTCCCAGCTACTCAGGAGGCTGAAGTGGTAGGATTGCCTGAGCCCAAGAGATCAAGGCTGCACTCTAGCCTGGGTAAAAGAGCAAGACCCTGTCCCCCTCCGCCCAAAACATGGTGTAAATCAAAAACTTAATCTCCTTAATTTCAATCCATGTTATAAATAATTCATTCAACAGAAGGAAAAATTGTCCTTTGCAAAAAGAAGTGAAAATCTAAAGATAAAATGCATGGACATTCTGGTAATGTTCTATTATAATAAATATGAATGCTAAATAATGCTTTAAATTGTTCTTTCTTTCCAGTTCCTGGATGACCATCCTGGTTTTGTGATAAAAATGAAATAAATCATATAAAATAGGATTTGTGAATCAGCACTCCTATAAAACACTACATCACCTATGTGACTATGTAGTAATCTTGCTCAAAGTGTTAAACCTAAATCTTATGAACAAATATTCAGACTGTGAGACACTTTGAAAGAAAACTGAGCCGGGCGCGGTGGCTCAAGCCTGTAATCCCAGCACTTTGGGAGGCCGAGACGGGCGGATCACGAGGTCAGGAGATCGAGACCATCCTGGCTAACATGGTGAAACCCCGTCTCTACTAAAAAATACAAAAAACTAGCCGGGCGAGGTGGCGGGCGCCTGTAGTCCCAGCTACTCCGGAGGCTGAGGCAGGAGAATGGCGTGAACCCGGGAGGCGGAGCTTGCAGTGAGCTGAGATCGGGCCACTGCACTCCAGCCTGGGTGACAGAGCGAGACTCCGTCTCCAAAAAAAAAAAAAAAAAAAAAAGAAAACTGAGAGAGAACTTTTTGAGACTGACAGATTGTTTTTTTGACAGTTGAGAGAGGGACTGTTCTAGATTGGAGGAATTTAAAGAAAATAATCTGCATTTAAGACAGGAATCTATATTTGCATATGAACTATATATTACATGATATTATTTTATCCATGTTCCTCACATGCAATAACAGTATTAGAGTTATGGAAGCAAATTCCCTTTTTACTAAAAGATATATTCTTAAATATTTAGGAGATGAAGGGTAATGTAATCAACAGCTTTACTTTCAAATAGTTCCGCCAAAAATAAGGGAGGAGGCAGCAAAGACATATCTATACAGGCAGAGAGGGGAGAACAAAAGAATAAATGACAAGATGTTAATATGTGGTAAATCTGGGTAAATGGTATAGAGATATTTGCTGTACTGTTTTTTCAACTTTCTTGTAGTTTCAAAATATTTTTTGAAAAAAAGGTGAAGAGGACAAGTCCTAACGATATAAAATTATTTGCATTTAGTAATCTATTTGGTCAACTTATATGTTATATTTACAAGCAGTAACTAAAAATGCATAATGTTAAACATTTTTAAGAAAATTGTTTTTAAAATAATATGTAGGTAAGTTAGGATGAGCATGAATAAAATTAGTGACGGTTAGTAAAGAAGCTGGGGAAGACCAGGGCCCAGTGGCTGCCAGAACATATCCAGTCCTTAGGCTCAAATGATGTGACAGAATGCGCATCCTCTGTGATCCTATTCTATCTAATTAGGATAGTGTACACAGTTAAAAAGCCAAAGTTTCTAAAATGTATTGAATTTACTGCAGACTATCACAAGCTGCATTTTGTTTTGAAGTTAAATTTTTATCACAGTAATTCAAGAAAAGGTCCTTTTAAAAAGGTTAAAATTTCATAAAAATCTAAAACCATAAACATTTTGAAAACAAGTTAATGTATAAAGACATTCTTAGAATACAATTAAGATATTAGATCAGAACGGATAATATAAACAAAGTAACATTTAATCAGATGGCAAAGCACTGTCCAATAGAAATATAGGCCGGGCGCGGTGGCTCAAGCCTGTAATCCCAGCACTTTGGGAGGCCGAGGCGGGTGGATCACAAGGTCAGGAGATCGAGACTATCCTGGCTAACATGGTGAAACCCCGTCTCTACTAAAAATACAAAAACCTAGCCGGGCGCGGTAGCGGGCGCCTGTAGTCCCAGCTACTCGGGAGGCTGAGGCGGGAGAATGGCGTGAACCCGGGGGGCGGAGCTTGCAGTGAGCCGAGATCGCGCCACTGCACTCCAGCCTGGGAGACACAGTGAGACTCCGTCTCAAAAAAAAAAAAAAAAAAAAAAAA